>NC_135660.1:5184423-5291982 GCF_964188315.1 Podarcis muralis | reverse complement strand
ACTCGGCTACTTCTTAGAGCACTAGCAGAGCAGCGGCACACAAAAAAAGGGATTTTGGGGGGGAAAGAATGTGACATTTGATATTTCCAGAAGAAGAGGAGGAGAAGGAACATTGATGCAGTCGTCAGAGGGGAAACCAGCACTTAGCTAAACTTCCTTACACTCTGTACTTGCCCCCGTTTTCCTGTTCCTTTTTATTACTTATCCCCACCTAAACCAGGGGGGAACCCTACTAAGGTAGATAAAACATAATGCAAGGAAATCAGATGCTGTCATGTGTTGCACATGACATGCACACGTATGCATTTAGGCATGCACACAAGTTTAAAAGGTAAAGGGACCCCTGACCGTTAGGTCCAGTCGTGGCCGACTCTGGGGTTGTGGTGCTCATCTCGCTTTATTGGCCGAGGGAGCCAGCGTACAGCTTCCGGGTCATGTGGCCAGCATGACTAAGCCGCTTCTGGCGAACCAGAGCAGCGCACGGAAACGCCGTTTACCTTCCCGCCAGAGCGGTACCTACCGTATTTTTCGCTCTATAACACGCAGCAGACCATAACACACACGTAGTTTTTAGAGGAGGAAAACAAGAAAAAAAATATTCTAAACGAAATAGTGGATATATGATTTTTGTGGTTCATGCTGTGGCCACAGACATGTGATCTGACAGTGAGTTTGGAGTAGCCCAGTGCAAAAATCCTGAGGATCCATGTGGATCCATGCTTTGTAACCATGGAGGAGGGAAGGAAGGGGAACCATGGATCCTCTGCTCACGACTGCAGCAGATCCCCCCCGCCACCCGCAGGCATTCGCTCCATAAAACGCACAGACATTTCCCCTTACTTTCTAGGAGGAAAAAAGTGAGTGTTGTGGTGCAAAAAATACGGTATTTCTCTACTTGCACTTTGACGTGCTTTCGAACTGCTACGTTGGCAGGAGCAGGGGCCGAGCAACGGGAACTCACCCCGTCGTGTGGATTCGAACCGCCGACCTGATCAGCAAGTCCTAGGCTCTGTGGTTTAACCCACAGCGCCACCCGCATCCCCCCCACAAGTTTAGGAAAGTTACAATTCTATTTTACAGTCCAGTATTGTGGTTTTTTTTCAAGTTACATGGGGGGGCACAATAATCTTTGCAGAGCTTAGGGTCTTGATATGGCCTTGGCTGCAGTGCAGAGACCCTCCCCAGCCTTTCCCCTCCATCCCAAGGCAAGATCTGGGCTTGCGCCATTACACAAACCGCTGGGGCAGTCAAGAGGGCTCCTCCAGCTGCAAATTGAGAAAGCTCAGTGGGGAGGGGAGAGACTTTTGTTGCCGGACAATTAATTCGCCCATTGCTTGGATAAATAGCTGGCGAGCGTCGGCGCCGGCAGCCCCGGTGCGCGAGGATGAGCTGCGCTGGCTTTGCATTTTCAATTGCAAAATCACGCCGTGTTGATCATACAAGTGGAAAAATCCTATTTGTCACCTGCTGTTGAGGCATGAATACATCGGCAGGTTGGAGAAATAAAAAGGAGCAGCTATGCTCAGAGGTGGGGGTGGGTGGGTGGGCCACAAAGGTAAATCTGGGATCAGAAAGTCTGATGGAGGATTTGTTCCAGGCCAAGGAAACCTGGTTAAATTTGAGCTATGGTAGAGATGGTTCAGGATAAAGAGAGGAGTTGTCCAATGGGGCTTGGTTTGGTGGAGGCGGAAGCCATAGGACGAAGCAGCCATTGCCTATTCTGGACTGGTTGGATGCAGAGAGGAATGGTTGGAGGAATCAACCAGGGAAGCCCTGAGGGAAGAAGGCTCAGAAGCTGGGTGGTGGTGGTGGGACGACGACGAGTGGTCAGAGGGAGAAGATTGGGAAGAGGTGGTGTGGGAAGCTGAAGAGGCAACAAGGCTTAGTGAGCAGGGAGAGTCTGTGGCAGAGAGAAGCTCAGATTCAGAAGAAGAAGCAAGAGAGGAAGAAGACCAAGAGGCCGAGATGGGTCAGGCTTCTGAAGAGGCACTAGTGTCTCCCCCTCCTGCTGCAACAAGCTCCCCTCCCCACTTGTCTCCCAGAACCAGAAGAGGCATGAAGAGGGAGGAGCAAAGACAGCTTTTGTTGTATGGTCGTTTAGTTGTGTCCGACTCTTTGTGACCCCCTGGACCAGAGCACGCCAGGCACTCCTGTCTTCCACTGCCTCCCACAGTTTGGTCAGACTCATGCTGGTAGCTTCGAGAACACTATCCAACCATCTCGTCCTCTGTCGTCCCCTTCTCCTTGTGCCCTCCATCTTTCCCAACATCAGGGTCTTTTCCAGGGAGTCTTCTCTTCTCATGAGGTGGCCAAAGTATTGAAGCCTCAGCTTCACGATCTGTCCTTCCAGTGAGCACCCAGGGCTGATTTCCTTAAGGATGGATCGGTTTGATCGTCTTGCAGTCCATGGGACTCTCAAGAGTCTCCTCCAGCACCAGAATTCAAAAGCATCAATTCTTCGGCGACCAGCCTTCTTGATGGTCCAGCTCTCACTTCCATACATCACTACAGGGAAAACCATAGCTTTAACTATACAGACCTTTGTTGGCAAGGCGATGTCTCTGCTTTTTAAGATGCTGTCTAGGTTTGTCATTGCTTTTCTCCCAAGAAGCAGGCGTCTTTTAATTTTGGGCTGCTGTCACCATCTGCAGTGATCATGGAGCCCAAGAAAGTAAAATCTCTCACTGCCTCCATTTCTTTCCCTTCTATTTGCCAGGAGGTGATGGGACCAGTGGCCATGATCTTCATTTTTTTTGATGTTGAGCTTCAGACCATGTTTTGCACTCTCCTCTTTCTGCAATGCAGGAATCTCAGCTAGAGCCTCCATGACAGTAGGCCATCCGACTTCTGCTTAAAAACCCCTTGACTACCAGCATTACACTTTCCATTTTTAAGTTCAGAGTAGTTGCTTTGGAAGACTATAATCAGGCATCTACACAACATGACCAGTCCAATGAAGTTAATGTTGAAGAATCATTGCTTCAACACTGGTGATCTTTGCTTCTTCCAGTACACTGATAGTAGTTCACCTGTCTTCCCAAGTGATGTGTAAACAATTTTCAGAGACACTGTTGGTGGAATCTTTTGAGATTCCATACCCAACACATCTGACCGGGTTGCCCCAGCCACTCTGGGCAGCTTCCAACAGATATAAAAACATAATAAAACATTAAACATTTTTTTTTAAAAAAACTTTCCCTATGCAGGATTGCCTTCAGACAGCTAAGGGGGTCAAATAACTCCATACCCTCCGACATTTCTCCAATGAAAATAGGAACATCCTAAGGGAAAGTGGGACATTCTGGGATCAAATCAGAAATGGGGACAGCTTCTCTAAGTCAAGGAAGTCCCTGGAAAACAGGAACATTTAGAGGGTCTGCAGGAGGGAACAGTGTTGCTTGGATCCTGCTCCCATAGACATCTGGTTGACCACTGTGAGAACAGGATGTCTGACCAGGGAGGTCAGTGTCATCCACCCCAACTGAAGCCAGGAAGCCGACTTAGTCAAGGACACAGGGCAGTTTGTGTGGTTGGAGGAATCAACCAGGGAAGCCCTGAGGGAAGAAGGCTCAGAAGCTGGGCGGTCTCTTCTCCAACACCTCTCTGCCACCCGCCTCCCAGGATCTGCCACCTGAGGCAGCCTCTCCACTTTACCTAATGGTAGAGCCGTTCCTAACTCTGGCAGCTGAAAGTAGCCTGTCCCAACACTGAATGAGCTCCATAATTTTGACGCAGTGCCGGAAACGCTAGCATGAAGAAGGAACAGAGACGAGCAGGAGATCCAGTGATCTAATTCGGAATTGGTGTATTTGTTGTTCTCTTTGGTGGCGTGGGACCATCTGTTTCCTTGCCGACGCCTGCAGATCTTCCCTAACTTAATATGTAACGACAAACTGCCGAGCCACAAACATGCACACTCCAAGTTCTCGCAATGAAGTCGGCTGCAAAATGCTTGTGGTCGGAGGCTGTCGTTTTGCTGCACCCGAAGGCTTGCTCTCCTCCTTCGCCTCTCAGGACCAGCTATGATTTGGGCCAGGAGCTTCCTGTCATAGAATCATAGAACGGGAAGGGATCCCGAGGGTCATCTAGTCCAACCCCCTGCAATGCAGGAATCTCAGCCAAAGCATCCCTGGCAGATGGCCACCCAACCTCTGCTTAGAAACCTCCAAGGAATCTCCTTTCCTGGAATTTGAATTCATTGCAGTGCGAGTGGTGTGCGAGTGGTGGGTGCTGATCCGAGGGGGCACTGGGTTGTAGGAAGGAGGCACGAGGCTCTGATGAGGTCCTAGAGTTTTCTCGGCTCCTTCCCAAAGCTTTCCCAGCTCTGGGGAGGAGACAGAGAGCTATTGGAAGCTTTTAATGTTTGATGCATTACTGTATTTTAATATTTTGTTGGAAGCTGCCCAGAGTGGCTGGGGAAGCCCAGCCACAAGGGCGGGGTATAAATTATTATTATTATTATTATTATTATTATTATTATTATTATTAGACCCTGCCAGAGCCTCACACCTCTTTCTCAAAGTTGGGCACCTCCTTACCCACTTTTGGAAAGGCAGCAGAAGGGCTGGGGGGCTGGGGTTGCCAAATTTTGGCCTTGTGCAGAGCAGCATAGTACCCACGTCTGCCAATGTCCATTGGGTTGAGTCAGTGCTTTTTTCTGGGGGGTGCGCAGGGGTACGCAGACCCCTAAACATTTTGTGAATCTACGTTTGGCCTCATTGAGGGGCAGTATTTCAATATGAGTAGGAAAATGAGAGTACCCCTAAACATTTCTTTAGAAAAAAAAAGCACTGGTTTGAGCCCTAGCCTCCATAGCAGCATAAAACAAGCTTACTCCATCTTCCATGTGACAGCCCTTTCAGATATGCGAAGACGGCTGTCTTATTACCTCACAGTCTCCTCTTTACTGCTCCTTTAATAAATAAATATTTTTTATTATTATTTATACCCTGCCCTTCCCGGTTCAGAAAACCAGGCTCAGGGCGGCTAACAACAAATTTAAAACACTAAATTGTAATACAACATAGAAGCAGCATAAAAATACAGTACAAAAGCATGAATGACAATAAAATTAAAAGTTCAAAAATCAATTTGGGGGAAATCCATCCAATAAACATTAGATAGTCACCAGGGCTAGCTGGCTGAATTAGTCCTACTTGGGCCAGCAAGGAGGCCAGGGGAGAATTAGCTATGGGGTCCCAGAGTGGGGACGTGGGTGGTGCTGTGGGTTAAACCACAGAGCCTAGGACTTGCCGATCAGAAGGTCGGCGGTTCGGATCTCCGCGACGGGGTGAGCTCCCGTTGCTCGGTCCCTGCTCCGGCCAACCTAGCAGTTCAAAAGCACGTCAAAGTGCAAGTAGATAAATAGGTACCACTCCGGCGGGAAGGTAAACGGCGTTTCCGTGCGCTGCTCTGGTTCGCCAGAAGTGGCTTAATCATGCTGGCCACATGACCCGGAAGCTGTCCAGGGACAAATGTCGGCTCCCTCGGCCAGTAAAGCGAGATGAGCGCCGCAACCCCAGAGTCTTCCGCGACTGGACCTAATGGTCAGGGGTCCCTTTACCTTTAACTTTACCCAGAGTGGGTAAGCTTTATAAAAGGGGAGGGGGAGGGAAGAGAAGGGAAATAAAAGATCAGGCTGAATTCAAATTAAAGGCCAGGTGGAATAGCTCTGTCTTACAGGCCCAACGGAAGGAGGTTAAATCCTGAAGGGCCCTGGTCTCATGGGACAGAGCATTCCACCAGGTCGGAGCCATCACTGAAAAGGCCCTGGCCCTGGTGGAGGATAGTCTGACTTCCTTAGAGCCCGGGACCTCTAAACTATGGTTATTCATGGACCTTAAGCAGGGCAGACCAGGACAGGTGATTCCATAAATACAAGGCCCCTAAGCCACAATGTGGCTGCTTTGTCCTCCTCCACCTTCCCCCATATTTCAAAATGACTCTTTTTGTTAAGCTGGGCTTTCCAGATCTCTCTTCGGCATCCTGGCGCGTCCCAGGCAGCGCCTGGCGAGGGGATTGCCAGGGTGAGGCCTGCAAGCGTGGCTCCGTCCCGCTGCCGGAATTCAAAGCAGCTCCGAACAAGGCGCGTCAATAACCTGGGGACCCTTTCGAGGGCTGCTCCCTTCACTCCATCGCGGCGGCTGCCAGAGACAAATGCTCCGTTGTCTCGCTAGTGACAGATGACGTGTCCCACCGGAGAGGAGCGACGCTCTTTCGCAGTAGGCCCCTGCAGAAAGGAAAATGAGAAGACTTACAGCCTAATCTGTGGGCATGCAGGCTGGCGGGCGGGGAGAAAGTCCTGGAGAAAGCAGGCGATCCTTCTGATGAGGAGGGACTGGGTTAGATTGGTGGGTAGTGGGCAGCGGTGGGAGAGATTTTACAGACCAGGGGCTGCATTGCAACCTTTAGGGGGCCTGATCCAAGGAGGATCGCTGGTCTCCAATAAGGAGGTGCACCCTACCCAGCCCTCAGATCAGACCCCCGCAGAATAAAACGGCGAACACATTTGCAAAGCTAAGCAGGGTCTGGTATGGTTTCAAATTGTGTCCGGGATCTTGTGCTGAGATTCCTGCATTGCAGAGGGTTGGACTAGATGCTATAGTCCAATGACTCTAAGAGGATTCTGTTCCTTTGCATTGGAGTGGCCTGGCTGGGGGCAGGCAGATACCCTACGAGGAGGTAAGCAGGAACTTCGCCCAAGTTTTGTCCTCTGACTGGTTAGGAAAAATAACTTAAGAACTTCCAACCTTATGGAAAACATCTAGGGTAATATCCAGGTTTGTTTGATTCTCCCGTTTGGAGGGCCACCCCATTTCTTGTTTAAAGCAGTTCACATGCATTAACTCCTCCCAACACCATTGCAAGGTAGGTGAGTCATACTACGCCCATTTTGCAGGTGGGAGACTGAGGCTGAGAGAAAGCGACAGAGGCTTTATTAAGGCTGCCTTCCGTTCTGCTGACAATTTTTATTTTCCCTTGCCTCTCTTCCTCCAAAATCTTTCCTCAATTCCCCCCTCTTCTTTCTCTCCATCCTCGTTGTGTGTCTGTTTCTTTAGATTGCTACCCTGCAGGTAGGTTTTCCATCATTGTTCATTCTGTGTTTCATACTGTACTGGGTTTCAGGGTGCTTTTTTTTTTTTTTAAGGTGTTTATAAATATTTATTGTTCCTTTATTATTATGCCAGAGGCAAGGGAGACTTGGTGGCTCGCAGACCTCAGCCTCCTAGCCAGGAGGCCACGTGTGACTCTCTCAGTAGCTCTACGCAGCAGCCCTGTAGGAAACTGCGTCCTTACTTAAAACCCAACCCTCTCATAGCCCTGCAGAAAAAAATAATAATAAGGCTGTGTAGTGCTTAGCAAAACGTTGGGATTTATTATTTCAGCCACTCTGTGCAGCCTGTAATTTTTACTACCCTGTGTGAGCAAGCAGCTACCACCATTAATAACGTAGGAGGGATCTGTGTGTTCTGACTCGGGGTAGATCATTCCTGGGGTGGAATGATGAAAAGCCTGACCCACTGTTCTCCCCATCACAAGTTCCTAGAGGGCTTTTTGTTGCGCTCCAAACCCAGGAAGGAGGAGGAAGAGGAGGGTTGCCTTAGCAGGGCTGGCCTGAGAAAGTTGACATTCAAGACAAAAAGCAACTGCTGAAATCTTTTCTCCTCTTTTCGGGTGGGATTCTGTCACATACTGACAAATTCAGGTGGCACAATTAAATCTGATTAGGAGGCAGCACTCCCCCCGCCCCAAAGAAAAATAGGTGCCGGAAAAACTCACCATGAAGTTCTTTCAGTTCAGTGGTGCCTACACTGGCTGGCAGCTGATGCTCTGCCACTGAGCCCCGTCTCTTCCTGAGTGTGCCGCCTTCCATCAACCCCGTTTTTTCACTCACCCTTGGCCCTCTGTGAAAGCTCTCTGGCTTTTCTCCCACGCTTTCCCCTCTGTCTTCTGGCTAGCAGAAGCTCCCCCTCCCTCTAATTAATCAGCCGGCTTCCCCCTTCACGGCTCTCTTCAAGGCCCACTTAAAGAGAGTGGCAGGGACAAACTCACTTGGGAAGCCAGTGGTAGTAATTCAAGAAGGAGGAGGAGGAGGAGGAGGAGGAGGAGGAGGAGGAGGAGGAGGAGGAGGAGGAGAAGAAGAAGAAGAAGAAGAAGAAGAAGAAGAAGAAGAAGAAGAAGAAGAAGAAGAAGAAGAAGAAGAAAAGTCTGCACGTGCTAAGAGGCACTCTTGATCGCTACTACACAAATTCCACGGATGAGCATTCACACAACAGGTTCAAATACTTACTTGGTTGGTATCCGTCTGCCTCAAGAGACAATGGAGTGTGCTACATCAGACTGCTGCATTAATTTGTGCAAGCCTGGGCTGTATGTCTGGAGGTCCTGGGCTGACCAGACAACAAGACTCCCCTCCCAGCTTCATTGATGTGGTCCAAAGGAAAGCAGATCAAGATATTTGGCACTAGCTTGGCTGCAGGAGTTGCCAGAAGGAGGCGTACAAGGCTCCATCCAACTGTCTTGGGGACTCCACTCCAGATTTGTGTAGGGTTTACTCCCTAGCCTTTTCTTCTCCTGAAGATATCCCTCAAGGCAGCTGGGATTTAGGACCCGAGTTTTCCTTCTCCTAGATGGGCTCCTTTCCCAGACTGATGTGCCCCATCTGGCCCTCACTTCCCTCTGCAGCATGTGCAGGAACTGCCTTCTTGACCATTGGATCCACTCTTGGTCTGGTCTGCTCAATCCTCCAGAGCCTGTCTTCACACTCAGGGGAACATCCCTAACTCCCCGAGGATTTGAGACCCATCAGTTTCACTCACCTGGCTTAGCCGACCAGTTGAAGCCGTTCCCAGGGTGTATCCTCTGTTGCATGTTGACAGCTTCCAGGAGCTGTGGGAATGTTCAGGGGTGCAGGAGAGGATATATTGTCTGAGGATATATTGTGTTAACAAGTTCACAATTTAGCAGAGTAACATTCCCATTTTTAAACTCGCAGCGGATGCGTTTGCTCAGGCTCGCTAAAGCCTCTATAATAACTGTTCTAGTGTTTCCCCCTTATTCCCTCATAAAAGATAAGACACGACACAGTCTTCTATAAAAGAGTTTACTCACATTCTGTTCACAGTCAGATCCCAGAAGGCAGACTTAGCTTAGAAAAGTAACATATACCTAGAAACTATCTCATAAGAAGACAGTCCCTTTGTCCTCTCTTGGCTGGTGGCCAAGAGAGCATCTTTGCCTAAGCAGATGTTGCTTCTTAGATGCATGTAGTCAAAGAGAGAGATAGCTGCCCTGCCCTGTGCTTTTGATGTTACCTGCACAGGTGAGGCCACGCCCACCTCTAGTCACATGCAGAGGAAGTCTGTCCCAGCCCAGAAGGAAACAGGAATTTTACCTGCTGGCTGGACAAACATTCCTCCCCATGTGTAAACATGTCCACTCTAGGAATGTTGTACTTGACTGCTCTTGTGCTTCACATCCCACAGGAGCCACAGGTGAGAGTGGGCACCAAAGGAGGACAAACGACCCCAGAAGGATGACAACGTGTCGCCCACCAGAGGCACCACCCATCCCCTACTGTGGAGAATCCCATTTTGTCCTTGAAACATCCTTGGCTTTGGGGAAGAGAAGGTGAGTGGTCCAAGGGACTCTATTTTTCATGGTCATAGGACAACACTGAGCTAACCCAGAGGCAGTTGGACCATTGGTCCAACTCTGTAGAAGGTTGTTTCCGATGCTCCTATGCAACAAGCTACACAGGGACAAGGGACCTGTGGTCCTCTATATATTGATGGACTACAAATCCCATCATTGGCCATTGGCCATGCTGGCTGATGGGAGTAGGAGTTCACCAAGTTATGGAAGACCACCAGGTTCCCCATCCTAGAGCTGCTCTGCGTTGTCTCTCCTCCCTGCACCTCAAAGCGGATATTGGAAGAGCTGGCATGATCTCAGAAATGGACACCCAAAATGATCAAGGGGCTGGAGATAAGTCTGAATCGAAGAAAGGTTGCAAAACATTCCCAAGAGGGAGAAGTAAAGGTTATCTTTGTACAGCTGGCTAGTTTCTACACTGGGATGCGGGTGGCGCTGTGGTCTAAACCACTGAGCCTCTTGGGCTTGCCAAATGCAAAGTCGGTAGTTTGAATCCCCGCGATGGGGTGAGCTCCCATTGCTCTGTCTCAGCTCCTGCCAACCTAGCAGTTTGAAACCACACCAGTACAAGTAGATAAATAGGTACCGCTCTGGCGGCAAGGTAAACAGCATTTCCATGCGCTCTGGCTTCCGCAACGGTGTCCCGTTGCACCAGAAGTGGTTGTCATGCTGGCCACATGACCCGGAAATCTGTCTGTGGACAAACACCGGTTCCCTCGTCCTGAAGCGAGATGAGTGTTGCAACCCCATAGTCGCCTTTGACTGGACTTAACCGTCATGGGGTACTTTATGTTTTCCTTTTTAAAAAAAGTTTCTACATGCACACAAACACACCAAGGGTAGAATTTGGTCTTTCAAATTTCAGCAGTACCCTGTGCAAGGCCAAAATTTGGCACACACCCCCCCTGCCCCTTGCCTCCCGTTCTGCATGTGCACTACATCATAGCTCAGTACCCAGTGCGAGGGAACCATTTGCACTGCCCTAAATCCACCTCTGTCTTCCCTCCAGTCTCTGTCTTCCCTCCAGCCAAGAAGAAGGCATTAACTGAGTTTCAGGAGACGTTTCAGCTTGGCCAAAGCAGTAAAGGAGAATGCAGAGCAGGAGCATAGAACCATAGAGTGGTAGAGTTGGAAGGGACGCCGAGGGTCATCTAGTCCAACCCCCTGCAATGCAGGAATCTTTCAGTCAACATGGGGCTCAAACGCACGACCCTGTGATTAAGAGTCTCATGCTCTGCCAACTGAGCTATCCCAGCTCATGACCTGGCGGTGTGTGTGTGGGTGTATGATATGGCGAGAGCTCCAATGGCAGAGAGACTTGGAGGACCACATTTGGACCCCACGAGTGCAAAGACTGGGCGATGAGCCAGGGATTTCCTCCTTCAAACCGTGCCTCCACCCCAAACTTGCCAGGCCACTTCTCCCTGACTCTGCCCCCACAGCTGTAAGACATGCGTATAATCATGGCCTAACCTATAAGGCTCTCGTGAGAATCTTTGGAACAATGCGCCCTGGGACGCTCTAAAATGCCAAGCGAGTGCCTTGCAGGTAAGTTTTTTAGGCAGAACGGCTTGGCCTGCAGGCGAGTGCAGCCACAGGTGGTCAATTGTCCCAGCAAGATGCCTCCCAGGCTAAGCCAACAGGCCGCAGGGAGGGGGCTGCCCGCCATGCCCTCTGCGGCATGCCAGCAGGGCCAACGTAGCCGCAGGTGCGTGGCGTCATGTGCCCCCTATAAATATTCAAACCCTTTTGATTTACCCAGATCAGAGTGACACCCGCTGTAATTGATGGGCTATAAATCTCCACCGGCGACACCCGCTGTGGAGGGCGGACTTATGGTGGGGATTCATCTGCAATGCAGCGTTATGTTCCCGATTGGATTCAATCTGGATATTGGAAGTGGGGTGGGGGGAGAGGGAGGGAGGGACGATGCAACCCCTCCTATCCACGCCCATCTCTACTTTCCTGGTAGACACACACTCAGCAAAGGCAGGGAACTGCCACACACACAGCTCTTCCCCCCAGCAAACACCCCCTGTGGAACCACAGAGAGAGAGAGCTCTGAAGAATGCCGTTCTGTAGCGGCAAGGAACCCAGAGGACATCGGGTCCACCCCGCAGCCAAGCCTGAGGGGAGGGACCACCCCACCCACCCCTTGCAACCGGCCAGACACCCAAGCAGAGAGCCCCAGCTGCGGGCCAGGTTCTTCAGGTGCTGGGAGGAAGCCAGCTGAACCGCGCGCCCCCCCCAGTCTGGGTCGAAATTGCCCCCGCCACAAAAAACGAACATCTGGCGCTTCCTCCAACCACATCTGTGAAGGGAAACTCTCCAGTCCCTCCAGAGGCAGGGAAAGGGCTTCTTCTCTCCGCTTTGCAGCGAGAGGAGTCTATAAGTGAGATTCTTTTTTTTGGGGGGGGGGGTCCCTTTTTTTACCCGTTCTCATTCCCTTGCCCAGGTCCAGGGGCGATGACCCCCGCCCGCTTCACACTCACCAGGGCTTGTCCTCAACCAGCTCTTATAGAAGGGGGGTCTCTCTTGACCCCTCCTGCAAGTAATCAGGGGGTTCCCCTCCCCACTCCCAGGGGTCTCTCCCACTGGAGGGAGGGGCGAGGAGGTGGTCCCCTTCTCTCCCCCCCCCCCGCCAGATCCCCCTGCCTCCCTCTCCCAGCCCTGGCAGGGATGAGGTAAGACTTTGGAGCGCAGGCACCGCCGGGCCATTTGCATAATAATCATCGAGCGGGTTTCTCTCTCTCTCTCTCTCTCTCTCTCTCTCTCTCTCTCTCTCTCTCTCTCTCTCTCTCTCTCTCTCCCGCACTTCCAAGGGGGGAGGGGATGGTCGGGCTGGAGGAGCCCGCAAAGAGGGGCTGAGGCGAAGACACCCCCCTCCTCACCGCCGGCTCCGGCAGGCAGGCAGGCGGCAGCTCTGAGCCAGGCGACCCGAGGCTCTGACTACAGGTACTTGGGGAGGGGGGATCGGACCCGGGAGGGGGGAGAGGGGAGAGACGCCCCCCCCCCGCCCGCCTAGCTCTGCCTCCCGGCGCAGCCTCTGCGCGACCGTCACTGGGCAGCGAGGTCCGGGGCGCACCGGTTCTGCTCCGCGCAACTTGGTTTCTTTTTGGGGGAGGTAAGCTTTCTTTTTGAGAGGGTGGGGGTCTCAAGAAAGGAAGACGTGCCCCCCACCGACCCCCTGCTATCCCGATCCGGAGCCAGAGATCTGCTCATGCAACTTTCCGGGCTTGCTTTCTTTGCGCCGTGGAGAGCGCAACAGATCCAGACCGGAGAGGCGGCCGGACGGGGAGGGGTGGGCAGCGGTGCTCGGGCATGTCCCAAAGTGGAAGGGGGGGTCGGGGTCGGTTCGAGGGACGGGGAGCTGTTGAGCCCCCCAAAGCTGTGCCAAGAAGAAGCCGCTGCGCTCTGGGGGAAGGTGGCCAAGAACAATGGGACGGGGGGGGGGCACACACCACCTTCTTCCTCCACCCCCCTCCCACCGTGAGTGGGCGCAGACGCTCATCCCCAAGAAGGGGGCACGTCGGAGGGGGCCCCGCGAATTAAACGCCCCTCCCCATTTATTCTGGAGGAAGAGGAGCTGGAAAGTTGGCGAGGCTTGGAGGATCGCTCCCTTCCCCGCGCGGACTCGGCACGCCTTCCACCGGCGTGCCCCCACCCCACCCCCAATTCTCATGGCTGGCCGGGCGTCGTGGGGTCCCGCTAGCTCCCCCCCCCCGACTCCTCCTTTGGGATCGGCTGCAAATCTGCCTGGGAGGAGGAGAAGGCGAGGAAAAGCCCTGGCAAGCTGGAAGTCCCAGACGCCCCCCCCCCTCAAAAAAACCCCCATTGCTTCTGGCGCTGGTCCCGGAAGATTGGGACTCCCTCTCTGCCTCTCCCGATGAGCAGCCGCGCAAGAAAGACAAGCAGGGCGGAAAAGCCTTCATAGAAGAGGCGAAAAGAGACGATCGGCTGTGCCCAAACCCCAGAAGGGAGATCGCCCCCCCCCCAACTTCAAGTTATGGGATGGGGGCGACCCGAGCTGCAGGGAAGTTAGATGTAGCAGGGCTGGTCGGACCTCTCCGCCCGTCGCCTCCTTCCCCATGTTCCGCGATGGAAAGAGAGGTCTTGTAAGCCGGCGAGGTCTTGGAGATGTGGGGAGGGGGCGCACATCGCCTCCACACACCCCCTTAGATCACTCATAGCGAGACCCATTCCTCGAAAGACAAAAACCCCAACGGATCATCTCCTAGCTGGAAAGGAGAATGATTCAAAGCAAGGGTGGTCGCGATGAACTGGTCCCAATTTCAAGCGCCCCCCGCCCGTCTCCAAAGAGGCGCGCGTCCCTTCCCGCGGGGAGCTGGGGGGGGGGGACTGCTACTCCCCTTGAAGCCCCAGGCAATGGCTCTTCTTGGAGTCTGTCCCGCTAAAAATGCTCTTTTTCTCCCGGAGTGGGGGTGTGGGGGGCAGTTTGGGGGGGGCGCGTAATCTCATGGGCCTTAGCAGGGAAGGGAGTTTGCAGTTTAGGAAGGGTGGGGAGAGTTTGGCGGGGCTGGATCGGGGAGGTGGGCGTGAGATCAGGCTCCTCTCCCCGCTCCCTGCCCCACCAGTTCCCTGTGCGGACGGGGAACGATTCCCGACGAGGCTCTCTCTTATTGCGCGTTGCGCGCCCGAGGATGCTATAAAATATGGAGGCGCCTCTCTTCCCTCCCGCTAATTAAAACATCTCACTGTATGTGTGTTGCTGATTTTTATTTTTATTTTTTGCAGAGCAGCCCCCGCCTCTCCCCGCGGAAAATAAGCGGCTCCACCTGTTCCCCGCGCGCGTGGATGCCCCCGTCCCGCGAGGGATTCCCTGGACTGAGGTGCTTTCAAATCAGGAACTTCTGTTGCTGCTGCTGTTGCCTGCCTGGTCGCTTGCCTTAAACGCCCCCTGCTGGAATCTCCTGCCGCAGCGCCATCATGGCCACCCGGTGACCTCTGTGCCCCTGTCCCCAGCCAGCCCGCCAAGCTCCCCTCTGGCCTGCCAGCGGAGACGGTTTTAGGGTAGCGCAACTGTTTCGGCTGCACCGCAACCATGCCGTAGAACGAAGCACGAGAGGCGGGAGTGCTGGCTTTTAGCATCGCACAGGGCGCCCCTTAACTTTGAGAGCCCAACATCCGCTGCCGCGAAGATGGAGAAGACGTACTCTCTGACGGCGCACTACGACGAGTTCCAGGAGGTGAGGTATGTCAGCAAGTACAGCAGCAGCGGCACCCTGCCCAACGGGTTCAACCTCCAGCTGGGCGCGACGGTGCCCAAGAAGCCTCGCTGCGGCCTTCCCCGCTGGAGCCGGCGCGAGATCTGCCTCCTCTCGGGCCTGGTCTTCGCAGCGGGGCTCTGCGTCATCCTCGGCTGCATCCTGGTTCTGAAATACGTGGCCCTCGAATACGACGCCTACTGCCTCAAGGGATGCCAGGAGCGCAAGGCCCTGGTCAAGGTGTCCCGCTTCGTCGCAGGCAACATCGACCACACCATTGACCCCTGCAAGGACTTCTACTCCTTCGCCTGCGGCGGCTGGCTGCGGCGGCACGCCATACCAGAGGACAAGCTCATCTACGGCATCATCGCCGCCATCGGCGAGCAGAACGAGGAGAAGCTGCGGCGCCTGCTGCTGAGGCCCATCCGAAGGCCCTACCAGGCCTCGGCCGAGCGGAAGGTCAAGGAATTCTTTCGCTCCTGCCTGGACATGGCGGAGATCGACCAGCAGGGCGCCCGGCCCATGCTGGACGTCCTGGAGGACTGCGGCGGCTGGGACATGGCCGCCGCCACGGCCAGGCAGGCGCGATGGGACTTCAACGAGCTCCTGTACAAGACGCAGGGCGTCTACAGCACAGCCGTCTTCTTCTCCCTCACGGTCAACTTGGACGACAAGAACTCCTCGCGCTACGTTATCCGGGTAAGTGGGACCCCGCTGTTTGTGGGAAATGAGACTGAGTGGGGGCAGACTTGGGTCATCTTTGGTATCCTGGGCCCCTCAGCCAGGCCAACATTTGGTGCCCCCAAATGGATCTTCTCAGTGATGGATCTTCTCAATGTTGTGCCCCCTGGCTCAGCGGCCTGTGCAGGGGAATGGCCCTAAATTCAACACTGGGTTGAGCCTTTTGGTCTAATCCAGATCATAGAATGATAGAGCTGCAGAGTTGGAAGGGACCATCAGTGTCATCTAGTCCAACCTCCTGCAATGCAGGAATCTTTTGCCCAATGTGGGGCACGAACCCACAACCCTGTCATTTAAGAGTCTCATGTTCAACCAACTGAGCTATCCTCACTGAGTGTCATCACACAGGAGGGGCCATGGGGTGCTGTTTCGTACCAGAATTGGACCGCTGGTCCTTCTGTCTCAGTGTTGTTCCAGGGTGTGCCCAGAGCCATTTACATGTGCGGCTTTGTCGACCCCTAGTGGCTGAATCTTGTTTACTGCCTCTGATGCATGTGTGATACATGTTTTCATGTGGGCTTGTTCCTTTTGCAACCTCACATGTGCCCCGTCCCCACCCCCAGCCTTTGTGTGTGCATTGCTGGGCACTTTTGTTGTCTTTGCTGCGAGAGGGGCACTTTTGCTGCGCAAGTGTACTTTTGGGATTCATTGCTATTCTTTTATCCGCTTTGTAGCCGCACATTTTCAGTGGAAACATCAGATCCCAGGGAGGAGGGTGGGGAGGGACTCAGGCGCATAATTCAACTATTATTATATGCACTTACAGCCGTATTGCACCTCATCTTCCAAGAGTTAACAAAAGGAAGACGTCCCTTTCATAGTGTTCATTATCCGCTCCCTCTGTCATACATATTCAGCAAGGCTGAAGTCAGACAATCGTTTCTGAGGCAGCCAAAAGTGGCTTGCGAGAGGATGTGCTTCCTCTGGCAAGGCACACCCACACACCAATTTCTTCTGCCCCGCTCTCAGCTCTAGACAAATGGGTTTCTGCAGCAATACAGGCACCTGCTAAGCCTGTTGAGCACAAGAGAGACTGGGATAAGTTGCTGCAGGAAGATTTCCGTGCTACTTTGTGGAAGGAGTGTACTTTCCTGGCAGGACATCTGCTTGGAGTGCAGAAGGCCCCAGGTTCAATCCCTGGTAGGGTTGGGTTGAAAGTCTTCCGGCCCGAAACCCTGAAAACTTGGACAGCTGCTGCCAGTCATTGTAGATGAACCAGTGGACTGACACAGTATCATAAGGCAGCTTCCGATGTCTGTACGAAAAGGAACGACAACAAAAAGCCTGTCTTCAGCTTAAGGGTTGCCATATTCCTGCTTTGCAAGGGGTTGGACTAGATGACTCTTGGGGTCCCTTCAACACTATAATTCTATGGTTCTGTACCAGCAATTCCCCAGATTTTGTAGTGTTCAGGTACAGGCAGTTTGTGCCATTTGGCAACCAATGGTTTTTCTAGCCGTTAAGAGATACTAAACTGTCCACACCTCCTCATGAACCAAGTAAGAGATTAATAGAAGCACATGGATTTGATTTCAGGTGACACTCCCTCCCCCAGACCCTTTATCTTACAGCACCTGATGTGTGCTATTGTTATCATTCCAATTTATCTCCTGTCCTTCTTCCCAAAGCAGTTCAGGGTAGCAAATGAACAATGCATTGCATTGATAATGCAAAACTCTTATCTCTCAGCCTTTGTTCCAAAAGCCCGTGGAAAGGGAATCATGCAAGCGACCTTGCAGGGCTGTTGTGAAAACGAAGCAGGCACAGAATCATAGAACTGTAGAGTTGGAAGGGACCACAAGGGTCATCTAGTCCAACCCCCTGAAATGCAGGACTCTTTTGCCTAACATGGGCCTTGAACCCACAACCTCAAGATTAAGAGTCTCATGCTCTACCAACTGAGCAATGCATGCAATGTGTATGGGCTAAAGGTCAGCCATAGAAGTATGTAGGGCACTCCACGCACACACACACGCACACACACACACACACACACACACACAGTGCTTGTGCATATATATGTGTAATTTAAATGCCACTTGCTGCTACACAAGCCACTGGGCAGTTTGCAGCAGACAAATGGGATTTCTAAAATCCATAAAATAATGCAGTCCTGAAAAACGTTTAATAAATCACAAAAGGGCAGTTCCTAATAGTGGCAGTGGCTACCAGGTCTCTCCTCCTCCTCCAAGTTCCTGCCAAAACAGATGTATCAGAACCAGTTGACTAAAACTTCTTCTTCTTTGACCATCCCTTGTAGCCGAGTAAGATTGTATTCCATAAACACGGTTTTAATAATGAGTCTGTAAGTGACTGTGGAGGCCAATTCTGGATCCAGACATCCTTCCACAGTGGGGACATAGGTTTCCGGGTGGGAGTTGATCATGGTGAGAGTTTGCCAAGCATGCCTTCCTCTTAGGACATTTCTCCCTTGCGTCCTGAGTTCGAGTGTCTTCAAAGCCCATGACACTTTTGGTAAAGGCTGTTCTCCAATGGGAGTGCTTGCAGGCAAGTGTTTCC
Organism: Podarcis muralis; assembly: GCF_964188315.1. Lineage (NCBI taxonomy): Eukaryota > Metazoa > Chordata > Lepidosauria > Squamata > Lacertidae > Podarcis > Podarcis muralis. The sequence goes on along the minus strand of NC_135660.1, from coordinate 5,273,842 downwards.
CAATTGTTGGTGTTTATACTACATTTTTAAAGATTTGCCTTGAGACAGTCTTTAAACCTATTTTGTTCACCATCAGCATTACGCTTTCCATTTTAAAGTTCGGAATAGAGTAGTTGCTTTGGAAGACGATCATCAGGCATCCGCACAACATGACCAGTCCAACGAAGTTGATGTTGAAGAATCATTGCTTCAACACTGGTGATCTTTGCGTCTTCCAGTACACTGGCATTAGTTCGCCTGTCTTCCCAAGTGATGTGTAAAATTTTTCGGAGACACCATTGATGGAATCTTTTGAGGAGTTGGAGATGGCGTTTATAAGTGGTCCATGTTTCACAAGCATATAGTAAGGTTGGAAGTACAATAGCTTTGTAAACAAGCATTTTGGTTTCGCTGCGAATGTCCCGGTCCTCAAACACTCTGCACTTCAGTCGGGAGAAAGCCGCACTCGCAGAGCTCAGGCGATGCTGGATTTTGGCATCAATGTTGGCCTTTGTGGAAAGATAACTGCCTAGGTAGGAGAAGTGAGGTAGGGTCAGAGGCACCTCAGTTCCACTTATGAGGAGCCACCACTGAAAAGACTCCTTCGTAGGCTAACAGCACCCGTGTTCTTCATCCAGGCTAGGCACCCCCAAGGCCTCATCTGCTGATCTTGGGGTGCAGGCAGGTCAATAAGAGTCACAGGCCACCACCACAGAGCTCCCCTGCCATTGGTTACCCATCTATCAGGGTGGTACCGGTAATTTCATAGAAGAGAGAACATCAAGATGCATGTGCGGCAATCACGTAAAGCTCTTGGGTTGCAGTGTGTGTGTGTGTGTGTTGTGTGATGCATGTCCTGTCCTTCAGACTTGACAGAATTACCTGCATGGGGGTTATAGGGACAGAGGTAAAATTCAGTTCCTATCCCCTTTTGAAGAGAATCCACTTCATCCACACACCATTGAGCTGTAGCACAGCAATCCTTCAAATTCCGCACTTCTCTCCAAATTTTGTCATGCAGTTCTCCAAATAATATGCACAAAGCTATATATATTAGGGGAATGTGTTTGTTTTTTTTAAAATGCATACATTTGCAGAAGTAACATTCAAAAATGCTTTTATATTAAAGAAAACTGCTTGTAAAAAAATTGCATATGTTGGACAAATTGCATAGAAAAAGGTAGTACACTAAAATGCTGGCAGTTTTCTGCGAGGGCTTCAATAAAGTAAAATAAAATGTAAAATCCGGAAATGTGGAGAACTGGATTTTTAAGCTTGAAAAAAAATGAGAAATGGGTCGAAACCAAAAATGGACCGCCCTGCCTGCCCCTTTTGGGTTAAGGGCAATACAGTACAGTATTTGCACTGGAACCATCTGTGTACTGTCTGTGTACTTTGCTCAAAACAGTTACCTCTGTCCATGTTTAAATTTACCTCACAACAATGAACGGTCCACATGAATTCAGGGAACCAGCTCTTTCTCTCCTAAATGTGCAATAACTTTGGTGGAGGGAGCCTGGTGGAACGGAGAGGGGTGCGTCAGAATGGGGGTGGGCACCTCCTGCTCCCAGTTCCATCTCTGAAAGACGAGGCGGACCCTGCATTGCCGCCATCTTGCAGTGGGATGAGGTGGGCAAGGCAGGCAAGGCTCTGGTCAGACGTAGTTTGTGGGGTTCACCCCGGGGTGCTTGTGCAGGAGAAGCTCTGCGTAGACGAGCCTTATCTTATTCCTTGACCAGATGACAAGAGAAACAAGGGCAGGGTGGATGCAGTCCTCTGCGTTGCAACTTCCACCAGCAATTGTCCATGCTGACGGCTAGGAGTTCTCCAGCCAGGCTCTCTCTCCACGGCCGGAGGCAGAATGTCCCTCTGAATACCAGCTGCCGGGAAGCACAGGTGAGGAGAGGACTGCCGTGCCCAGGTCTTGCTTGCAGGCAACCTGGGACGTCTGGCTGGCCACTGCAAGAAGCCTTCAACATTTCGGGTGTGTATCAGTTTAGAAAAGAGTCAAGGGAGCAGGGACGCGACAGAGCTGCATAATATCAATGCTCAGCATGGAGAAAGTGGAGACAGGGATGGTTTCTCTCTCATAAAACTCTGGAACATCCAGAACAGTGAACCTGAACGGTAAATTCAGGACCAGCAAAAGGAAGAACTTCTTTACACAGCGCCAAGTTAAACGATAGAATGTACTTCTACAAGACACAGGGAAGGCAACCACCAACTTGGGAGGCTTTTAATGGGGATTGAAAGGTTATAATGGAGGGTTATAAGGCCACCAGAGGCTATGAGGCATGATATGAGGTTCTCCCTCCACTCTCAGAGGTAGCACACTGGGAACCGCAAGTGCGAAGAGTGGGCTGTTGTATTCTGGTCCTGCTTGTAGGCTTTGCATGGAGGCCTCTGCTTGGCCACTGTGAGGATGCTGGTCTAGATGGGACACTGGTCTGATCCAGCAGCCGAGCTCTGTTTTAGGTCCTTATGAGCTGGACTCCAACATCATCATCGTGATGTCAGGTGATGGGCAAGTGGGCAGCCTCATCCAACCCATCAAATGTGGCCAGCAGGAGGGAAGTGGCTGCAGTCCCCCCACAGCTACTGCCCTGTAGAAATGGAAGTAAGATTATGCAATTGGCTTTGATTGCAGAGAAGACAAGTGAGTGAGGCAGCCAATATGGACGGAAAACCAGAGGGTGACATTTATTCCGTAGTCTTTCACTCTGGTAAGAAAGAAGTTGTTTTGTGTACGTGCCACTCTTTCCCTGGCCAAAGTTTTCCCAACAATTATTGAAGACCTGGAGGGAATTTGCCATCGTGCTATTAAGATTGTTCCATCACTGCAAGTATTTCTGCTTGCTGGACAGAACCATTTCCCTTCTTCTCCCCATTGCACTGTTTCTGGGGCACAGGAGCCAGTTCCTCAGGGCCAAGGTCCCTCCCCCCCTATAAAATATTTCAGGGGAACGGGGACCCCAAGGTTGATGGGGATTGCCATTTAAATGGTGTGTGTACGCACCCTGTCTTGTGATCAATTATGTGGGGCAGAGCTTACCTGCCCCCCATATTTTATTTACATTGGCACCCCTCGGGGGGGGGGGGTTCTTCCAGCCCTCCAGAGCAGAATGGTGGGAGGGTTCTGTTTTTCATAAAGGGCTGTCAATCGGTTCAAATGATTATTACAGCATCTTAAGCTCCTGGTAATATTGTGAGGCTATATTGTCAGGATGGGACGTGGGTGGCGCTGTGGGTTAAACCACAGAGCCTAGGGTTTGCCAATCAGAAGGTCGGCGGTTCGAATCCCGGCAACGGGATTGCTCGGTCCCTGCTCCTGCCCACCTAGCAGTTCGAAAGCACATCAAAGTGCAAGTAGATAAATAGGTACCGCTCCGGTGGGAAGGTAAACGGCGTTTCCATGTGCTACTCTGGTTTCGCCAGAAGTGGCTTAGTTCTGCTGGCCACATGACCTGGAAGCTGTACGCCGGCTCCCTTGGCCAATAAAGCGAGATGAGTGCCACAACCCCAGAGTCGGTCACGACTGGAACTAATGGTCAGGGGACCCTTTACCTTTACCTATATTGTCAGGAAGACAGGATATGCCTCCCCACCCTCCCCCAAAATTTACATTCGCAGCAGTAATCAAGAAATCACCTTACAGTATCAACCACAGGAGAACACTCCAATTTAAGAAAAGGAGGTTTCAGATTTGTAATTAATGCATCACAATCAGCGGCTGGGTCGATGCTTTCCCGCGGCAATTAGCGACGTGTATTTGCAAATGAGGAACCTGACTTTGGGTTACTTTCCAGGCAGAACGGCAAATCTGAGCAAGCCATCAGTTAATTGGGAGGCGAGTTTGCAACACAGAAACTCCTTCTTGTCTTGATTTGACTGCAGCCCAGGCTGGCGTCTTTCTTTGCAGATGTGTTTTGCCATTTGCCATTGATGAAATAGTAGTGAGTTAGTGCCGGATTTGTACTAGGCTGTCCGCAACACAACGTTCCGCTTTAGTAGTTGTTCTGCAATACTTCCCCATTGTTACAGTATTGTTGTGTCTTGGTTGGGGGGGACACTCTTGCGCTACAGAGCAATAAGAGCGGACCAACGAAAGCACACTCTGCAGTGTTTGCGGTGCGAAGGATCACAGAGTTTCAGCTGGAATTTGTGGGGCATTCAGTGGTTGGAAAGGAAGCAGAGTGTCTGTCCTTGAACATCTGCAGGTGTGAACAGTATTGAGAGTTCAAACCAATTGCAAATAACAGGCTCTCTTCCATCCTGGGTGCAAATCTTCATGGATGCACAATAAGGAGGATGTCTGAAGAGGCCCAACAGCCCCTCAATGCAGAAAGAGTTTTTGCACATTTCTTGCACTTTTACTGTAGGGCTTGAACCTGGGGGCTTTTTCTGCAGGTGGAGTGCTGCCTCCAGCTCTTTTGATCTCACAGCTTTTGTAGATTTAAAAAAGTTTTTGGAAGATGGGACATGCTAGTAGAAGTCGATGGATGTTGGAGGATTCAGGGCAGATAAAAGAAAGGAGCTTTTCACACATTGCAGTGTTACACTGTGGAACTCACTCCCACAAGAAGCAAGAACAGGACACTTTTGCAGGAGTAGGATCACTTTGGCTCACAACCGGAGCCAAAACAGGAAGGTGCTACCCTGCCCCTGCCAAAGCCTCTCTTAACCTGGGTCATTGGCAAACCAGCCCTGTACTATTTTGCCTGTGTTCTCTTATTGCCTCTCATTTTCCCGACGGGGCGTACGAGCTTTTAAAAGCACCGCAACGAGCAAATTATAGGGAGGTGGGTAGGAAATGGGTTGCGGCTAGAAAGCTGCCGACCAGGGCCACGTCGTGAGGATGCGGGAACGTGCGCCCATCGTTTCTCTTGCCTCTGATGCTCTTCAAGGAAAAGGCCTCAGAGCCAGAACCAGGAGGAAGGGAGTGCATGTTCAGAAAAGTGAAATAAATGAAATGAACGATTTCAAAGCCTGGCTAACGAAGGCTGCGCTAATCGATAGCTCGGAAAGGCCAAGACCGTAGGCATGACGGCCAGGGACCTCCTCTTCTGCCAGCCCCTCTCCTCCACCCCCGCAAGAACCCAGCCGGTTTTCAAGTGCAAAGCTGGTGTGCAATGCAAAGAGCACACATTTAATGCACAGTTTGTTCCATTACCCCGGCAATTTGTTCCCCTGGTGAAGTGGCTGGCATATTTCTTTCTTTATTTATTTATTTGTGTGTGTGTGTTGACATTTGCCACACGGACAAGGAGGCTGCCGTCTGGCCTTCCGGCCCGTTGCCCAAGCCCGGCTTAGCGAGGAAAATGAGGGAGCCACAGCCGGCTCTCCCACCAGCCGCCAGCACTAACAACTGCCTGCTCGGGCCCGCGAGGTGCTGCCGGGTGTGCGGCGCCAGGGCCCTCATTTGCATGGCGGAGGCGCTTCTTTTATGCCCAAATTAACGGGGCTTCGGCGGGAGGGGAAACTTCGCCAGGCAATTTCCCTCCCCGTAATTGCAGTGTTTAGCAAAAGCAGTGCACCAGGCAATTTTCCAGGCTAGCGGTGGATTCGCAAAGGCAGGAGGAGGAGGAGGAGAGGGAGGGAGGGAGCCTCCATGTATGCGTTCAGGAGGACAGCAACAGAAGGACTCTCCTGATGCAGGGGGGCTGTTGCTCAGTGGGTAGAGCACGCAGAAGGTCCCGGGTGGGGAGGGTTCAATTCTGGGTAGGGCTTGCAAAAAGACTCCCTGGAGAGTTTCTGCCAGCCAGTGTCAACAGTACTGAGGTATAGAACCATAGAACTGTAGATTCTAAAATGTAATCTGCCCCCACCCCAATGCAGGAATTGCAGCTAAAGCATCCCTGGCAGGTGGTCACCCAACCTCTGCTTAAAAATCTCCAAGGAAGGGGAGTCCATCACCTCCGAAGGGAGTCCGTCCCACTGTTGAACGGCTCTTGCTGTCTGAAAGTTCTTCCTGATGTTTAGTCTGAAGGCTGTGACCAGGAGACTTGGGTGTGCCTGATCATTCTGCTTCTCAGGTGCCCACTGTGAATGGGCAGCCACGTCAAGCGCCACCCCTGCCATCACGTCCTCCCTCCTTAGGGTGCTCCACCTGTACGCCAGGCTTGGGCCGGGCAGCAGCCTTCAAAGAAAAGTTTGTCCTCTGTCCCATAGGGCCCCTCTGCCTGGGCGCACTTAGAACTTCCCGGGAGGGGATCGCAAGAGGGAGAATTATTCCACACCCTCCCCCCGCCTGCCAATCTTCTCATGGAAATGGCTCCCTGCCCAAGGCAGTTAACAGCCGCTGCCACTCAATTAAGGAAATCTTAAGCCAACAAGTTTTAATTGATTAGACCGTGGTTACCAGATTTTTTTCAATGAATCCGGGGAGACTTTTTTCTTTCTTGGAAGCTGAGTAGCAACAGGGAGTCAGTAGTGGGGATGGTGAGGCAAAGAACCCTGGGCCCAAGCACACAGGCATATTGTATAAAGGTGCAACACCCTTCCTTCGCACCCTGTGAAACATAAATGCGCAGTTTTTTTAATGTGCTGCCTGCCCATGACTCCCAAGCCTTCCCTGATCTCCTGCCCCCTTCCCCCTTTGTTTTGACAGATGGGGGGAGGCTCAGGAGTCATGGGCAGGCGGCTGTTGCCCAATTTTTAAAAAACTGTGCAGGGTGCAAAAGAAGGGCTTTGCACCTTGCCTGGCAGAGAAACTGCGTGCCTTGCGCCTCTCCTGGGCAACGGCCGCTCGCCTGCGACTCCTGAGCCTCCCCCAAGCTGTCAAAACAAAGGGGGAAGGGGGCAGGAGATTTGTCCCGCCGGACATCCCCGGTTCACCTTCAGCAGTGGCAGTAAGCAGCAAGCAGCTCCTGAAGCCAGCCAGAGCCAACTGCACTACCAGGCTGGCTCTGGGCTGCTGAGGCTGCCACTGCCATGTTTCCCGGGGACAGATTTGCAAATCTGGGGACTGTCCCCGGGAACGTCTGGGAACCCTAGATTAGACGGCGACATTTGCTGAACCGTAGCTGAAGTTTTGGAGGGGAATGCTTCCTTTGGTTCCAAATGGGGCAGGCACAGGTCGCAATGGGTGCCGTTATTTTGGAAGAGGCTTCTCCCGCTGTGTGAGACAGGGCAAGGCAGCTTCTCAGATGGAGCCCATGATTAGCACGTGGGTTACTTACTTATTTATTTTAATTAACCTGATCAATTAACCCGATCAATCAGGAGTCTTGCTGTTGGAGGCACTGTGCCTCTGAATATACCAGTTGCTGGGAATCGCCACCAACTTTTGCGGCTATAAAAGAGGATTAGCTAAATTCATGGACAACAATGATCCATGTTCTGTCTCCGCTGTCAAAGACATTGGGGCCTCTGAGTATCGTTTGCTGGGAATCACAGGTGCAGAGAGTCAGTGCTGAGCTCAGGTCCTGCTTTCGGGCTCCACACAGGGCCTCTTGTTGGGCACTGAGAGATGCTGTGCTAGATGGGCCGCTGGCCTGATCCTGCAGGCTCTTCTTACATTCTTATGAGTGCACATCTTCTAAGCTGGCTGTAGCTGCTGGTGGCTGTTGTCAGGCTGGTGGAGGTTGTCTTGAACTCAGGAAGTAGCTCGAACTGCTTGCTAAATCAAAGACAACAGAAAAGGTCTGTTCTGCCATCACACAAATCCCCTTTCTTGTCATGTCAACCCACTGTTGAGGTCCTTCCCTGATCCTGAACCTATTATTATTATTATTATTATTATTATTATTATTATTACTACTACTACTACTACTACTACTACTACTATTGTTATACCCCACCCATCTGGCTGGGTTTCCCCAGCCACTCTGAGCGGCTTACAGCATATATAAAAAATTGTAAAACATCAGACATTAAAAATTCCCCAATACAGGGCTGCCTTCAAATGTCTTCTAAAAGTAAGGTAGATGTTTATCTCATTGACATCTGACAGGAAGGCGTTCCACAGGGCTGGTGCCACTACCAAGAAGGCCCTCTGCCTGGTTCTCTGTGGTTTCACTTCTCACACTGAGGTGAGGGAACCACCAGAAGGCCCTCGGAGCTGGACCTCAGTGTCTGTTCTGGACAATGGAAGTTGAGAAACTCCTTCAGGTCTACTGGGCTGAGGCCGTTTGGGGCTTTAAAGGTCAGCACCAACACTTTGGATTGTGCTCAGAAACGTACTGGGATCCAATGTAGGTCTTTCAGGACCGGTGTTATATGGCCTCTGCCTTGTGGGACATCTTAGTGAGAAGAAAAGGTTAAGGAGTAACCCTATGCAAATCCAAAGTGGTTGGATGACGTCTTGTACGCCTCCTTCTGGCAACTCCTGCTGCGAAGCTGGTGTCAAATGTCTTGCTCTGCCTTCCTTTGGACCCCATCAGGGAGGCCAAGAGGCGGGTCCTGTCCTCTGGGCATCCCAGGACCTCCAGACACACTGGCCAGACTTGCACCCTGGTGAAGTCACTTCAGTGTTGCTAATACAGCAAAAAACAAGACGGGAGGCAGCAATTATGAGTTGCCAGCCTCTGCAGCCACAGCAGGCATTGTGATTCTTCAGGGGTTTGGCTTCACCTCTGCAGGCACAGTCCATTGTCTCTTGAGACAGACAGAGCCCACAAACTCTCCGGAGGAGTAGCAGCCGCCAAGCTGATGTCCTCCGGATGTTGTTGGACTACAACTTCCATCATCCCAGACCGCTGGTCATGCTGGATGGGGCTGATGGGAGTTGGAGTCATCTGCAGGGCAACAGGTTCCCCAGTCGCAGAACTGTCCACAACCATCTGTGCACTGCAGCGCTCTGGCACCTCCCAGGTGGGAGGAGGATGGACATGTTTAAGGGATGCACAACGTCTTGCCCAGTGGCTTCCCATGGATGTGCAGACATGCCCCAAGTGATGAGAAATGTGTATGTGCAAACGGGGAGAGGCTGTGTCCTGAGACAGCTCTGCGCCTATGGGTTTTTTTGCCTGGATTGTTTGCATTAACGTGTGGGAGGAGAAGCAGAGGGCTGCCTGCCCCAAATGGCCATAAATCCAAAGATTTACGGGGCCGGCAAGTGGGGTTGTTCTTTGCTTCCGCTCCGCGTCCCTTGAGCACGTGTCAACATGTTATACTGCTCCGTGCCACCCAACCAAGGGGGACCGAAATTGGGTTTACAGGAGAGCTGGATTTCTCTTGGATTTATTGCCCATCTCAGGATTTTTAAAACGTTCCTTAAATCACGGCGCTTATGATAAAAGCCTCTGGAGTAGAGCAGCTCAGTGCGTGTGTGAATGCAGGCGTGCCTGGGGCATATGTTGGCCAGCCTACAATTTCTCCCATTAAGGGATCTTAAGAGATTGAACCACAGAGCTGTCTAGTTGGAAGGGACCCCGAGGGTCATCTAGTCCAACCCTCTGACAGATATGGCCATCCAACCTCTGCTTATCAACGCCCGATGAGGGAGAGTCACCACAACCTTCCATTCCACTGTCAAACAGCTCTTAAGCGTTTGGTCTGAATCTCCTTTCTTGGAACGTGAATCTATTGGTACAGGTTTTACCTTCCAGAGCAGGAGAAAGCAAACTTGCCCCACCTTCCATGAGACAGCCCTTAAGATATTTGAAGACGGCTACCATATCACAGGAGGGACGCGGGTGGCGCTGTGGGTTAAACCATAGAGCCTAGGACTTGCCGATCAGAAGATCGGTGGTTTGAATCCCTGCAACGGGGTGAGCTCCCGTTGTTCAGACCCTGCTCCTGCCAACCTAGCAGTTCAAAAGCACGAAGTGCAAGTAGATAAATAGGTACCGCTCCGGCGGGAAAGTAAACAGCGTTTCCGTGCGCTGCTCTGCTTCGCCAGAAGCGGCTTAGTCATGCTGGCCACATGACCCAGAAGCTGTACGCCGGCTCCCTCGGCCAGTAAAGTGAGATGAGTGCCGCAACCCCAGAGTCGTCCGTGACTGGACCTAATGGTCAGGGGTCCCTGAGTTGCTGGTCCTGTTCTGCAGGGTGATGCTAAATGACCCCACTCTTTTGGCTGGCCCATTCAATCCAGAATCCTGTTCCCTGCAGAAGCCAACCAGATGTCTCTGGTTAGAGCAGCCAACATCAACCAGGTACCCAAGGCTTTGGTCAGAGTGTTAGATAAGGATGGGGGTACCCAAGTTCAAATACTCAGATCACTGGGTGTAACTTTGGGTGTCTCCCTCTCTCCTTACCCTTGTTTTGACTTTTCGTGTTTGCTGCCCTGAGCAACTTGGGGAGGAAGCGTGAGATATAAATTTAGTAAATGAAAGAATGAAGTAATAAGCTCCTTTGCCTTTAACGGCAGCACAACCCACAGGCATTCAGCAAGGAAGCCATTCCCTCGCACGGAGATGAGTGCTGGGGAATCTTCTTCATGCCAGGCTTCTGTTAAATGCACAGGAGCTGGAGCAGTTTAAATAAGCTGGCAATCCAGGAAATACATAGGTCTGGGCTTTGCAAGAGGTTGGAGCAAATAACTCCAGCTTTAAACAGATTAGGCTTTGCTTGCGTCTCTGTTGCATTGTCCCTATGAGGTGTCACGCGCTGACAGACGGACACGGACAAACACTGCCTCTGCCAAGACACCTTTTTCCAAATCTCTCCTCCGAAGGCTTTTGAGTGAGCTTCCTGGCTGTCTGGATCCGAGCGCCTCTGCAGTCACACAGCCAGCGAGATCCATCATCGTTGCTGTTAGATGATGGTTTCTCAGCTTTGCTTGAAACGGCATAATAGCCTTATGTCAAGATTAATTGACTCCAATTCACAGGACAGGAAAGAGGAGAGTCCTTTGTTAGAGACGGTAATGGACAGACACACGGCTTCGCTGTGTTTCGTGGGTTTCTTTTACTGGGCAGGGCACTGAATTGCTTAAGCTGGGAGATGTGACCAACTATTGCAGCCTGACAGTGTGGCATGAGCGTTAAGAGACTGAGCTGTAAATCGGAAGGTGCCTGCTTTGAATTCTGCCTCTGGCATGGACTCCCAAGGCAGCCTTAGAGTAGACTTTCATTCTCCCCTCCCTTAGTCTGCAATATGATGCTCACCTACCTTATAGGGATGGCGTAAGGATTTCAGCATGATGATGTATGCAAAAAACAACAACTATTGTTTAAATCAGAACTATTGTTTAAATCAGAACCAGTGAAGGCGGTGAAGGTCCTGTGTGAGTGTCTGGAGGCGGTTGGAGGATGGATGGCGGCTAACAGATTGAGGTTGAATCCCGACAAGACAGAAGTACTGTTTTTGGGGGACAGGAGGTGGGCGGGTGTGGGGGACTCCCTGGTCCTGAATGGGGTAACTGTGCCCCTGTAGGACCAGGTGCGCAGCCTGGGAGTCATTTTGGACTCACAGCTGTCCATGGAGGCACAGGTCAAATCTGCATCCAGGGCAGCTGTTTACCAGCTCCATCTGGTACGTAGGCTGAGACCCTACCTGCCCGCGGACTGTCTCGCCAGAGTGGTGCATGCTCTGGTTATCTCCCGCTTGGACTACTGCAATGCGCTCTACGTGGGGCTACCTTTGAAGGTGACCCGGAAACTACAACTAATCCAGAATGCGGCAGCTAGACTGGTGACTGGGAGCGGCCGCCAAGACCATATAACACCGGTCTTGAAAGACCTACATTGGCTCCCAGTACATTTCCGAGCACAATTCAAAGTGCTGGTGTTGACCTTTAAAGCCCTAAACGGCCTTGGTCCAGTATATCTGAAGGAGCGTCTCCACCCCCATCGTTCTGCCCGGACACTGAGGTCCAGCTCCGAGGGCCTTCTGGCGGTTCCCTCATTGTGAGAAGTGAGGCTACAGGGAACCAGACAGAGGGCCTTCTCGGTAGTGGCGCCCGTCCTGTGGAACGCCCTCCCATCAGATGTCAAAGCGATAAACAACTACCTGACATTCAGAAGACATCTGAAGGCAGCCCTGTTCAGGGAAGTTTTTAATATGTGACATTTTAGTGTATTTTTTATCTTTGTTGGAAGCCGCCCAGAGTGGCTGGGGAAACCCAGCCAGATGGGCGGGGTACAAATAATAAATTATAATTATTATTATTATTATTATTATTATTATTATTATTATTATTATTATTGATACATGCAAGGCTGTGCTGATTGGGGCTGTTGGGAGCTCTAGTCCAAAAAAGCTGGTGAGCTTCTCCAGGTTGGAGAATCACAGAATTCCCGAGTTGGAAGGGACCATGAGGGTCATTGAGTCCAACCCCCTGCAATGCAGGAAGCTTTCAAAGAAAGTGGGGCCCGATCCCACAACCCTGAGGTTAAGAGTCTCATGCTGTACCAATTCAGCTAGGAAGCCTGCTCTATCTTCCTATATACATAGAAATGTAAGGCTGTCATCACGCAGGGTCCATTGGAGGATTTGTAGTGCCATGTTACAATCTTGGAATTTGGGGCTGGCAAGGGGACAAGCGAGCCTGGCAGTTGCATGGGGTGGGGAGGGGACATTTTAGGGGGTCAATGGCTGGGTGATTGGTGAGCAGAGGGAAGTCATGCCAAGAAGAAAGCCTATAGAGAAAAGTTTTCCCCCAGCTCTCAGAACACCACAATCTGTGGACATCAGTGAAGCTGAATGCTGGAAGAGTCAGGACAGATTAAAGAAAGTATATCTGCATGATGTGGGATTCAATCTCGCAGGAGGCAGTGATGACCAATGGGTCATTGGCCTGATCAAGCATTAGGAGAAATATTTTAAGCACAAAAAAGTGTTCACTCTTGCTTTGACTTTTCCCTTCCCCTCCTTGCAATTAAGATAGAATTTCTTAGTCACTGTGAACCCAGATAATTTCAAACAGTGATAATTCAAAGAGCCCTGCATGGGGAACCCTCTCTGATTTAATTTCTCATTTGAGATTAAACAATTGGGGGGAGGAGAGCTCCCCTGTCAGCCCCTGGCAGATATCTGTATCCTCTTTCGCTTTGCAGGGATCGTTCATCACTCTCTGCCTTTCTCCCTCACCTGTGTCCCCTTTGTCCTCTCCAGGCTGGACGCCTCTCAGTCCTGATTGCTCCCTGTCTCTGTAGCATTCCTGGCTTAATCACAGCCTCGTAGAATAATATTGGTTCTCTCCCCTCCATAGCTTTTTACATTTTGAACGGGATCCAAGTCGGAGCTTGCAGGCTCATTTCCTACCCGGCGATGTCAGCCGCGCTCGTGCCTCTGACCTTGCACGGAGAATTCAACGTTTCGCAGTGGGCCTGAGAATCAAACCATCCATTACACGCAGGCAGCTGTCAGGGTTATGACAGCCATATGCTGAAGCGGGGAGCACTTCTCCCGACCCTTCCCACTGGGTAACGCTACCAGCCTGACAAGAGAAAGGCTGCTGTAGCTGTGTGGGTCACACAGAAGAGGAAAAGGGGAGGTTCTACCAAGAAGCAGTAGAAGGTTGGCCTGCAAAAGAACAACAACAACAACAACCCATGCAGGGGTTGTCAACGTGGTGCCCACGGGATGGGCAGTATACCTGCCAGGACCTGCTAGGGTACCTGGGAAAGGTCTCCATATTCTTTCAGAAACCCACAGGTTTGCTTTTCCGTTCAGTTCCTGTTTGCTCTTGGCTCAGCCTCTCCTTCCTTGGACACGCTGCTCCAGAAATGCATCGCAGGATGCCAGGATCAGATACTCAACCCCCCCCCTGCCATTCTGAGCAGAGGAGAGGTGCCCAAAGTTTCTTTCTATGAGTGACATGGGGCCTTTCCTCCCTCCTCAGAATGAGGGTGAAGGACCAACCACATCTGCTATTGGGTCCCCGGAGCACAGATTCACACAAAGCGGCAAAACGTCCTTGCAGGTTATTAACAGGATTTAATCTGAAGTGCATATATGCAGAACAAAGGTACAGAGCGATAAGTTCGCAACCTGCACACCCAGTCAGGGTGTGCCCCCTTTTTATAGATTTGCAGAATACAATACCACCTGATTTCTTGTGAACCACCTGATTTCTTGTAAACCGAAAGTTATGGCAACTTCCTATGTCCTTACATGGGCTTGCCCCCCCCTTTCCTTCCTGCACCAGCCTCTCCATGCCATGAACCTCGACACGTGTTCACATGTAAAACATGTGATTTATGTTGTTGTTGTTGTTTAGTCGTTTAGTCGTGTCCGACTCTTCGTGACCCCATGGACCAGAGCACGCCAGGCACCTCTGTCCTCCACTACCTCCCGCAGTTTGGTCAAACTCATGCTGGTAACCTCGAAAACACTATCCAACCATCTCGTCCTCTGTCGCCTCCTTCTCCTTGTGCCCTCCATCTTTCCCAGCATCAGTGTCTTCTCCAGGGAGTCTTCTCTTCTCATGAGGTGGCCAAAGTACTGGAGCCTCAGCTTCACGATCTGTCCTTCCAGCAAGCACTCAGGGCTGATTTCCTTAAGAATGGATGCGTTTGATCTTCTTGCAGTCCATGGGACTCTCAAGAGTCTTCTCCAGCACCATAATTCAAAAGCATCAATTCTTCGGCGATCAGCCTTCTTTATGGTCCAGCTCTCACTTCCATACATCACTACTGGGAAAACCATGGCTTTAACTATACGGACCTTATGTGATTTATACTAATAGCAATAAGATGGGGCTTTGTCTCCTGCGCTACCCTCCTCCCTTTCAACTCGCCTCCTTGTCTTCAGTCTCCCCCCGTCTGGGGCCACAATAACACCCATTCCACCTTGCTCTTATCTTTTACCCGCCTAAGCCAGACATTCCAAAGAGAGGCCCATTTTACTGTAACATTTAAGCAGCAGAAAAAACCCTGTCCCTCTGGCTGGTGTAGAAACCTCCCTCCTTTGGGATAATATAGAGCAATATTGTAATATGCCCCTTCAGGGGGAGCCTTGCACCCGCTGTTTGGTGGTCCTGTCCCTTGCTCTGTTCTTTTAGACTTAGGCCCCGGGGTTGCCACCTTTGTTCTAGCAAAATACAGGACAGGACGGAGGGGGCGGGGGTGGGCGATTTCCCCCCTACACCTGGTGCCGAAATGACTTCAAAGCATCTATTGCAATCTATTGCAGCCTAACCAGACGACCCTTTTGCAATTTGTCACACACACCTACAGACACGAATTTCTAAATCTGTCTGTCCTTTGCTACCCAGAACTTCAACACATGACCTGACACGCACATGCAGTACTGTGCGAAAATACATGCAGGCCAAAAATAAGTAGGGGGGAGGATATTCTGCTGAGGGGACAAGCTTTGTTCCACATGCTAAATTCCTGAAAGAAAAAGAAAAATATTAGGGGGCGGGAGGAGGGCAAGACTTGTGGAGAGCTACTGGGAATCAGAGAATCGCAGAATTGGAAGGGACCCTGAGGGTCATCTAGTCCAACCCCCTCAATGCAGGAATCTCAACAAAAGCATCCAGGACAGATGTCCACCCACCCTCTGCTTTAAAACCTCCAAGGAAGGAGAGTCCACAACTTCCCGTTCCTCTGTCAAACAGCTCTTACTGACAGAAAGTTCTTCCCGATGTTTAGTTGGAATCTCCTTTGTTTTAACTTGAAGCCATTGGTTCGAGTCCTACCCTCCAGAGCAGGAGAAAACAAGCTTGCTCCATCTTTCCTGCGACAGCCTTTCAGATATTTGGCTCTCCTCTCTCCTCTCAGTCTCCTCTTGTCCAGGCTAAACATACCCAGCTCCTTCAGCCGCTCCTCATCAGGCTTGGCTTCTCCCCCACCCTCCTCTCTCAAATATCATGTAGATAACAACCATGTTCAGAATTGGGGCTTCTGGGCTACACTGACACAAAACCGCTTGTTTCTAGAGTCTCGGAACCTGTTGCTCTCTGAGGGATGGAGTCCAGTGCTCCCAGGCTGCAGCTCTGTGGACAGGGGCCTTAACCCAGTCGGAGCTCTCAGAGAACTGGAAGCGACAATACAAAAGCCTTGCCCTTCCAGCTTGACGATTCTATGGTTCTGTGACGTGGCCCAAATTGCAGTCATGCAAGCACAATCACCGCATACCCTACAACATTTCTCTGATGAAAATAGGGACTACAATTCTATAATAATAACTTTACTAATTTACTAATTTACCCATCTGACTGGGTTGCTCCAGCCACTCTGAGCGGCTTCCAACACATATAAAAACATAATTCCTTGGGTCCCAAATGCCTTGGTACTCAGACATTTTGGCTCCTGAACGCTGCAAACCCGGAAGTGTGTGTTCTGGTTTGTGAATGTTCTTTGGAACCCGAACATCCAATGGGTCTTCCGCGGCTTCCGATTGGCTGCACTTTGGTTTCCAAACGTTTTGGAAGTGGAACGGACTTCCGGAATGGATTCCGTTTGACTTCCAAGGTACGACTGTAAAACAATAAACATTTTTTAAAAACGTTCCCTAAGCAGGGCTGCTTTCAGAGGGCTTGGGGGTCAGATAACTGCATACCCTCCAACATTTCTCCAGTGAAAATAGGAACACGCTAAGGAAAACCGAGACGCTCCGGGATCAAATGAGAAACTGGCACGGCTCCTGTAAATCTAGGTTTGCACCTGGAAAACAGGAACACTTGGCAGGTCTCTCACTGCCAACCCCGTCTAAGGTCCCCAGGACCTCATTTCCCAGAGCTCAAAGCAAGTGAGGCCAACAAAGCGATCTGAATAAATCAATTATTTCAGGGCATCTGACTGGTCTTGTGATTGATTCTTCCTGGCAACAAGCTGCCGCCACCATTAGCTGATTGTTTCTTGAGAGGGGAGGCTTTTGTCTGAATAGCATCCCGTGGTGGGGAAGAAGGATTTGAAGGTGGGGAGGGAGGAGTGGGCTCAGTGGGGCTTGTCAGCTAGCAAGGAATATTGGGCTTGAGATCCCCACCAGTTCCTTTGTGTGCAGGCGAACACATCCACCTTTCAAGTTCCTCACTAGAGGGAAAGACTTCCTGGTGCAGGTGTTCCTCTGAATAGAATACAGTGGTACCTCAGGTTAAGTACTTAATTTGTTCCGGAGGTCTGTTCTTAACCTGAAACTGTTCTTAACCTGAAGCACCACTTTAGCTAATGGGGCCTCCTGCTGCTGCCACGCCACCAAGGCCGATTTCTGTTCTCATCCTGAAACAAAGTTCTTAACCTGAAGCACTATTTCTGGGTTAGCGGAGTGTGTAATCTGAAGCGTATGTAGTCTGAAGCGTATGTAACCCGAGGTACCACTGTAAGTTTATTGCCCTGACAGGTGTTTACTGTGGACTTGGTGCAGGATGCAAGTTTTCCCACAGCATCCACACAGCAGGATCCTCATCAAAATGTCTTCCCATTTTAGTTTCCCATATAAATCCAAATGTACCATTTCAATGGACAAATCTGACATTAAAAATACAAACAAGAATTTGGGGTGGCATTCTCATCAAGATGATGTCCTGTGGCTACTGCAAAAAACAAAACAAGCATTGCATTCACGAGTAGCATCAAGTCCACAATAAACTTAACATATGGAACCCTTCCAAATTGTGAAACAACAATATAATGTCAGCCATGAATATCTGAAAAAAGACAGAGAAAAAAAAAGATGTAGCCTCTGAGCTTGAACAGAGTGCTTTCCCCTATGCATTAAGTAGACTGCTTAGATAGAAGGGGAAAGCTTAAGTGGTATATAAATCTTTCTAAATAAAATTTTAAAAATAGTTGCAACTTCCTCATGTGCAAAACTATTTGACCATAGATTTTTACAGCTGCTCAAAAAACTGGTAGCCTCTGAACATTTGCAGAGTGCCATTTTCCTGTGCATTGATGAGATGCAACCCGCTACACCTTTAAAAACTGGCAAGGGCGCTAGGCATTTGAAGCAAAACACACGCACAAAGAAATGGTAAATCCTGAGCATGTGCAGAGTGCCTTCTCCTGCACAATGATTAGATGCTCCCCACCCCTATGCAAACCATTCCGCCATCTATTGTTCTGTCCCAAAACTCAGCAGCCCGATCTCGTAATCCATTCTCCCACCAGATTATTAAGACTCTCCTCTGCCTGTGATCATTAGGTCTCATTTCTCACGGTCATTATTTGAGCCCTCAAGAGGATAAAGTAGGGCACGGACAGGAGCACATTTAAATCTGGGATTTGGGCGCAGGCTGGACAAGGAGCTTAGACCCCAGCACCTCTCCTTTCAGAAACTAAGCATCAGCGGCCAGCCATCTCTGCATCTCTAGAGAAGCACCTTCCGCAAGCAGCAGAGAAGGAGCAAGAGGCTGGAGCACAGGAAATGAAAATATCATGGAGAGGAAAGAGGGCAAAGGGCCCAGAGATGAGTGGAAAAGGCACATAGATATGATAAAATTGGCCAGAAGTGTAGCCTTCTTAGACTTTACCGACTGGTGGGGTCTGCGTTGCTCCCGGACGGGAGGAAGGAAGTCAAATGACACTGACGTTTGGTTCAGAGAAAGAGTTTATTCTGCTCTCCGGATAGCAGAAGGCATTTGCATGGTCAGTCCACAGCAAGTCCAAAGAAATGAGAAATTTCATGCAGTATATATATCCTCCAGGCACCCTCTCCCCCCTTCCCCAGGAATCCAAACACGTCAGCTTATACACGTAAGTTGACATCCATGACCATAAACAGATATTCCTGTTCTGGTATTCCTTACCATAAAAGGTTGTTCCTGTTCCTATACTCTTATCTTGGGGCAGGAGGTCACCAACTAAGAACACTCCTGGCACCGTTCCCGGACAAGGTCTGTGCATCATTGTGGTCAGGAAGTAAGATAAGACCCAGATGTGTCATCCCTGCTCCACTTTGGAATGGACAAGGCCATTCATTAGGCATCACAGACTGATAAAGGAGAGAGCTTTGAGCACTTGTTTATACAGCTGGGTTTTGGCTCAAGAGCTCAAGTTAAAGCACTTTAGAAATGCTCCCTTGGAGAAGGAAAAATGTGGATTTGGGGGCCCGTTTCAGACTGACTGCCCAGTCAGGTTTTAGGTTTTGGAAACCCATCCCTTCAGAAGAAGAACTGGATTCAGGGGAGGCTGAGGCCTCCAAGTATGGCTGGTCAGATGTCACCAGACCCAGTGGAAGATGCTCCCCTCCACTGTTAAGAGGTAGGATCAAGGCCGGCTGAAGACATTTTGCTGCCTGAGGCAAAGAACAAAAAGCACCCACCCACCCATTTCACAGAGAGCGGGCTAACGGAACTGACTACTAAATTCTATTTCAGTGCTAGTAATGGTGTAGATATAAAAGTGGTGGGCAAGTTGCATGACACACAACTCTCTTCTCTAACTGAAAGTTGTGGTCCAGGAACTCAGGATGAAGAACTGAGAGGCACCGCCACCTCCAAGTATATGCCGCCTGAGGCAGTCATCTCGCTCTGCCTAAGGGTAGGACCGGCCCTGGGCAGAATGAATTAGGGGCGAAAGAAGGAATCCTTTTCTCTTCCTTGCCTGCACCACCATTTCCATATTGCTGCAGTTCCCCTTCTGCCAGAAGCAATGTTATTAATCTCGTGGCCATCCTCAGCAAGAACAGTCAATGGGAATGGAAGATGGGAACTGTAGTTCAGCAATATCTAGTGGGCTGAAGTTCCCCACCTGTGCTGCAAGTTTTTCATGGACATGGCCATAGGATGGGAAGAAAGAGGACCCCTCACTCCTCTGTGCCTGACATATTTTCTCTCTACCTCAACAGATTGATCAAGATGGTCTGACGTTGTCCGAGAGGACCCTCTACCTGGGACAGGATGAGGAGAGCGAAAAGGTGAGTGAAAAGGGTGAACACACAGGTAAATATTAAGCTGGGGGGATTTAAAATATATGAATCCCTGTGGACCCACAGGTGTGTGTAAAGAACAAAATAATCAGCTGGGTGCCTGGGTTCAAAACTGCAGGTCTTGCACACTGTAGGGTCATCTGCTCCAGCCCCTTGCAAGGCAGGAATCTTTTGCCCAACGTGAAACTCGAACTCACGACCTGGAGCCAGACATCGCCATATACTGGTGGCATGGAATGGCAGTGTTCCTCAATATTTGCGTAAGAAATAAAATCATGCTGTATCTCAGGAAAATGGCCATTTGAGCTCTGCCCATTTAGTTTGTCAAATGCCTTTTCAAGAAGGACCGTTTGACCAAACCCAGCCTGCTAATTCCTTCGTCCCTTCGCAGATCTTGGCTGCCTATCGCATCTTCATGGAGAGGCTGTTGAGTCTGCTGGGCGCTGAGAACGTGGAGCAGAAAGCCAGCGAGATTCTGCAGCTGGAGCAAAGGCTGGCCAATGTGAGTCCGCCCCATTCCTCTTCTCCTTTCTGAAGGTGGAGGCGGGGCTGGAGAGGAAAAATAAATGAGGGGTGGGGTCCAGGGCTGGCCATTCCTGGAAGAGGCGGCCTGTGTCAGATCATACCCCAGCAGTGAACTTCTGGAGCAATTCGTAGTCCCAAGGAGGGATTGGGGAGGAATTTGTTTTGGTTTGCATTTGCATTCTGAAACAATGTGCAAACTGGAACATGGTGTTCCTTTGGCATTTGCACATTTCTGAATTTTGCAGCGCACTTCTCCAGCCAAATAGTGTGCAGGAAAATACAGCTGGTAACAGGGAGTATGCCTAAAATGTGCATTTATCCATGAAAATAATGCACGGAGATATGCGTTATTTTGGAGGGAATTGCTTGCAATGTCAGGGAACATAGTGACAAATCTTTGTGAGAATTTTTTAAAAGTAAGGTTGCAAACCAATGCAGAAACGTGGCAAGCTTGAACTTATGATTGTAAAAGTTGGAAATGGAGAGTGAAATTGACAGATTCATCCACCCCTAGTTCTTAGTTGCAGGGACAGAGCTCACCTGGGGCGATGCTGATTGTCCCAGGGGAGCTGCTACACCTGTCCACCTGTAGTTCCCACCTGCCGGCCCTAAACAATCTCCTGTGAGCACATGCTGGAGGGAAATGAGATGAATGTGGGGGTCACATGGGGCAAGATGCTGAGTCGTTTGTATCTCACAGGTTTTCAGATTTGCTGTGAAACTCTGAAGATCTCATTCCCTGCATTTAAAACGTGAGATTCTAGCTGACAATTCTGAGGGCGTTTGGGGTGTGCGTTTTGCATTAAAACACAATCCAACCGGCACATGCGCACTACCTAGCTGTCATCTCTTTTCCCTAGAGAATTCTGGGAAACGTAGTTCCCTAAAGAGAGGACTGAGATCTCTAACATCACTCTCACCTAGCTGCCATTTCCAGGATTCTTGGGGGTGGGCTTTTTTCTGTTTCTTTCCTATTACATTTATACCCCCCTTCCCTCTAAGCAGCTCAAGACAGTGTATGTGCTCCCCCTTTTATCCTCATGACAACCCTGCGAGGTAAGTTAGGATACAGAACCACCCCTCCTGTTTCCTCTCCCATTTCTCAGATCACGGTCTCCGAGTACGACGACCTGCGCAGGGACATCAACTCCATGTACAACAAGGTGACCCTGGGAGAACTGCAGCGCATCACACCTCATGTAGGTTTGCAGTTGTATTGGGCCACTTTCCCCCTCCGGGAGAGAGCAGTTGGAAGAAATGAGAGGCGTTTTGTGACCCCACTGGTTCATTCCACCCATGGGTCCTGCATTCCACACACATGGGCTGTGCATTCCACAAAAGGGAATGCATTCCACCCATGAGTCCTGCATTCCACTTATGGATCATGCATTCCACTCCTTTGTCATGCATTCCGCACACAGGTCATGCATTCCACTCCATGGGCCATGGAGGTCTGGTCCATGGCTGATACAATCAAGCTCCCACTTCTTTAACTGGAGGGTTCAACCCACCTTGACACAGTCTTTATAGACCATGCCATAGCCCCGCCCCTTAGTCAATCAGGAGCCCAGGCTCCCCTGGGTCCTAGCTCTGCTCCTCTCTCTATCAACTCCAAAATGGCTGGATTTGGTTACAGCCACTTGCTGCCTGTTCCGTATGACAGTGATAGGGAATCTGTGGCCCTCCAGGTGTTGCTGGACTCCAGCTCCCCTTTCATGCACAGAATGAACAGTAAAAAAAAAAAAGACCCAGTCATATTCAGAAAGATCTGGTCAAAAGGACAGAAGTTACTCGTTGTTTACTGCTGTAACAATTGTTTTCTCGAAATTTATGTTCCGTACCATGAAAATAAATAAAAGCAGTATATATATATATAAAGGACAGAAATGGGATACATTCTGGGAAGCTCTTATTTTTAATCTCCAGTTCAAATGGAAGAGGCTCCTTGACAGAATATTCCATGACAATTTTTCCGAGGATGAGGAGGTGGTTCTGCTGGCCACAGACTACATGCAGAGGGTGTCTGAGCTTATCCACACCACACCTATCAGGTAAGGATGTGGCCGAGAGGAAGCTGGCTTGCTATCTCTCAGCCTGGCCTACCTCACAGGGCTGTTGGTCGCAAGGCCAACCTACAGGAGCGAAACTAACTGGTTGGGAAGTCTCCTTGCTGCAATTCGATGCCCACAGAAAACTGCATGGATCCAGTTCTCCCTCCAACCTGGATCTCTGGAGTCCCAGAAAGACAATAGTCGCCTCAGGCTATGCACAGAAGATCTCGTGCATACAGGATGCTGTGTGCCACTGCGCACCAGTTTGCAAAAGGTGTTTGCTGGTGGTTCTTGCTGGCCACTCCTTTTGCTGGTTTTAATTGGACATTTAACCTCAATACAGTGGCTGTTACTGCCCTTTAGCATCAACCTTTCTTCCAAAATTTGGTGTGCTTTCCTAAGTCCAGATTATACATTTAGCAAAACAAAACAATTAGTCATTTTTTCCCACACTGCCACTTCAGAGTGCCAGGGTGTGGCTTTCCGTGTCTGAATGCTCCCCACCGTTCTCCAAATGATGTGAACTCATTTCCCTGATACGCTAGCTTTCTACATGCAAGGTGGTCCTGCTGGTGGACGACTAAGGTGTTGCAGCCGGAAAAATGATTTTGCTGCACATGAAAGCATGGGCCTCTAAGGGAAAGAGAGGGAAATGAGGCATATATGGGTTCCTTATTTCCCCTCACCCCACCGGACCAGGATACGCTGCGTCCGAGCCCCCTCCTAAACCGGTTTGCGCTCCTTCTGCTGCAGGATCCTCCACAACTACATGCTGTGGCGCATTGCGGTGGTGCTGAGCGAGCATCTCTCTACGCCCTTCCGAGACGCCATCCACGAACTCGCCAAGGAGATGGAGGGAGCAGAGAAGCAGATGGAGCTGGGGAAAGTGTGCTTGAGCCAGGCCAACAAGCACTTCGGGATGGCTTTGGGCGCTCTCTTTGTGGAGGAATACTTCTCTTCTGCCAGCAAGGCCAAGGTAGGAGCCAGCGCAAGATGGCGGACGGTGGGCAGGCAGGGTTCTGATTGGGTGGGGGGAAATGCATTCTGGGAGTTTCCAGAGGTGGGAAACCTTTTCTAGCCTGAGGGCCGTATTCAGCCTTCTGAGGGCCACTTTCCAGTGGTGGGTGGGGCTGGGGCCCAAAGAGGGCGTAGCAATGACCTGCCCGCAGACTGTATCACCAGAGTGTGCCATGCCCTGGTTATCTCCCCCTTGGACTACTACAATGCACTCTACGCGGGGCTACCTTTGAAGGTGACTCGGAAACTGCAATTAATCCAGAATGCGGCAGCTAGACTGGTGACTGGGATCAGCCGCCGGGACCATTTAACACCAGTCCTAAAGGAACTTCATTAGATCCCAGTATGTTTCCGAGCACAATTCAAAGTGTTGGTGCTGACCTTGAAAGCCCTAAATGGCCTTGGTCCAGTATACCTGAAAGAGCGTCTCCACCCCTATCATCCAGCCTGGACACTGAGGTCCAGCTCTGAGGGCCTTCTGGTGGTTCCCTCACTGCAAGAAGTGAAGCTACAGGGAACAACCAGGCAGAGGGCCTTCTTGGTGGTGGCGCCCACCCTGTGGAACGCCCTCCCATCAGATGTCAAGGAGAAGTTTTTAAATGGTTAATGTTTTATTAAGTTTTTTTTATGTGCTGGAAGCTGCCTCAATTGGCTGGGGCAACCCAATCAAATGGCAGGGTATAAGTACAATAAGTTGCTGCTGCTATTATTATTATTATTATTATTATTATTATTATTATTATTATTATTATTATTGAATAGGCTGTCTCTATTTTCATTGGAGGAATGTTGGAGGGCATGCTGTGCTAACTTTGACATCAGTAATAGTATAAAGAGCTCCGACGAGATGCAAGCATTCGAGATCTAAATTGGAACTTGACAACATGGCCTACCATCCATCTTTGCCGGCAGAATCAAAGGCAGCTTTCAAGTCAATAAAGGCCATGATCAAAGACCTGCTTGTTCTTCTGGAAAAAAAACATTGTTTGCCTTGGCCTAAGCCTCTGATCGATAAAGAAGGAACTTAGCATACTCTTCAGACGCAATGCTATCTATTAAACTGATTGGTCTGTAGTTACTGATCTGTTGTTGTTTTTTATTGCCTTTCTCGTAAATGTGCCTTGGCAGAAGGAAAGCAGATTTTGTTGGCCTTTATTGCCCAAAGCAGACGTCTCGGGGGTTTTGAAGCACTGTGTGCGGCTCATTGCAACCCCTGTGCTGTGCTTTGACGTCCCAGGAAAATATCTTGGGCTAGCCTTGGGTTGCTGGGTCTTCCCCACATCTCTTTGCCCTGAATTGCTTGGAGAACGGCGTGTGTCTTCCATGTTCACTCATACCACCTTGGGCAACTTCCTTTGAGCAGGTGCAGCAGCTAGTGGAAGACATCAAACACATCCTGGACCGTCGACTGGAAGAATTGGACTGGATGGATGAGGAGACACGGCGGGCGGCTAGAGCCAAGGTAGGCAGCCGGCGAGGGGCAGGGCTGTGTGGGGAGGAACCGAAGAAGAATCTACCCAGACCCAGAAGCCACACATTGAGCATTGTGCCCTAGAGGTCAAGAAAGGGCTAGGCCAGGCATAGGCAAACTCCGGCCCTCCAGATGTTTGGGACTACAATTCCCATTGTCCCTGACCACTGGTCTTGTTAGCTAGGGATGATGGGAATTGTAGTCCTAAACATCTGGAGGGCCGGAGTTTGCCTATGCCTGGATTAGGCATATCAGCTCCTTTGTGAGATGATAAAGGGACCAGAATCTAAGCCTGATGAAGAATGGTTGAAGGAGCTGGGTATGTTTAGCCTGGAAAAGAGGAGACTGAGAGGAGATATGATAGCCATCTTCAAGGACTGTCTCATGGAAGAGGGAGCAAGCTTGTTTTCCTCTACTCTGGAGGGTAGGACTTGAACTAATGGATTCGTGACAATACAGGAGATTCCGACTAAACACCAGGAATAACTGTCTGATGGTAAGAGTTGTTTGACATTGGAACGGTCTCCCTCAAAAGGTGGTGGACTCTCCTTCCTTGGACGTTTTTAAGCAGAGGTTGGATTGCCATATGTCATGGGTGCTTTAGCTGAGATTCCTGCATTGCAGAGGGGTTGGGATAGATGACCTTTGGGATCCCCCTTCCAACTCTGCGATTCTAGGATTCTATGACTTTGAGAAACCTTTTGTACTCACAACCCAGGAGGCAGAAAAGGAAGGCACTGTTTATACATCTATCTATCCATCCATCCATCTATGGTTTCTAAGAATATTTATGAACTGCCAGTTCCAGCTCATTAAAAAAAAAATTATCATGGCAGTGTACTATAGAATAATCAGAAGGGCATACAAGTATAAAATCACCAAAGGAGAACAAATAACTGACGCTGATTCAAATTAATTCCCGAAAAACACTTGGTGGAACAAAAACATTTTCATGGCTGTTGACGGAATATCAGCATGGGAGGTGCCTGTTTGATCTCATTGGGAATGTGCTCCAAATTACTGGTGGTGCTGCGCACCAAGCGGCCTTGGTGTGCCTAGAAACAAAATGAAGATGATGTGACATTGGGGCAGTCAGTGTGCTGGGTCCAGGGGTGACCTGAGAAACGCAGTCCAGGTCCAGTCCAGATCCAAGGGTTCCGCTGGGAGTCAGTCCGACAGGGCCAAGGCAGGAAACCAGGCAAGGACAGGTACAGGATCTCAGGCAGGATCTGGCATACAGCAATCTTGCTCCCACAACCTGGGGCGGGGGCCAGCAGCCTTTTATCTTTGTCGGGGTAACGGCCAGTCCTGATCCCCCGGCGACTCACCTCCCTGTTTCACCCAAAGGCGAGCACTCCTCCTGCAAGTACTCAGGTCTCTCCATCTCTCAGACCTCAGTCTCTGCAGCTCAGGAGACATCGGTAGGTTACTAAACCCAGAGGTCACCTCAGCCTCCCCTGACCCAACTGGTAGTGGAGCAGCTGTAAGTGATGGCCCAGCTGAAGGCAACGAGGTCATCCCCGCATCTGGAGCCAGGGCAGGCTCAGGCCCCTGACTCGGCCCAGTTGGTGCTTGTTGCAGGAACCTGTGCAGAATGGGACTCTTCAGAATCAGGCCCCAGACTTGGATCTGATGATGCCTGAGGCAAAGGATCCGGTGCAGACTGAGACTCCTCTGGTTCCGAGTCCGAGCCCAAGTCCCAGGCCATCACAGGAAGGCTTCTCCAGATGATCACAGTGATCTGGCCGATGTGTAAGAGGCAAGGTGGTCCTTCAAGCAACCCGGCTATGGCCGTGGGGATGCGTTTGGCACAGTGTGCCTCAAATTGTAGGCACTTGGGGAGCTGCCTTCTACTGAGCCACACCCATGGGTCTGTCTATCTAGCTTCATGCTGTCTACACTGACTGGCAGTGGCTCTCCAGGTCTTCAGGCAGGGTTCCTCTGCCACCCATATCTGGAGATGGTGAGGACTGAACCTGAAACCTTCTGCATGCAAAGCAGATGCTCCACTCAGCTACAGACCTCCTATAACCCTCTTATTTTTATTTATTCATTGAATTTATGTCCCACCATTTTCTCCAAGGAGCATACATGGTCTTCCTACTCACTGATCCTCACAACAGCCCTGTGAGGTAGGTCGGGTTAGAATCATAGAATTGTACAGTTGGAAGGGAAGAACCAGATGCAGAAATATAAGATGGGGGACACCTGGCTCGCTAGCAGTACATGTGAAAAGGATCCAGGGGCCTTGGTGGACCACAGGCTTAGCAGGAGTCCACAGTGCGATGCAGCAGTGAAAAAAGCGAATGCTGTTCTAGGCTGCATCAACAGAAGTCTAGTGTCCAGGTCAAGGAAAGTCATAGTACTGCTCTATTCTGCCTTGGTCAGACCACAGCTGGAATATTGTGTCCAGTTATGGGCACCACAGTTTAAGAAGGAGGTTGACAAGCTGGAAGTTGCGCAGAGGAGGGCAACCAAGATGGTCAAGGGTCTGGAAACCAAGCCTGATGAGGAATGGTTCAGAGGGTCAAGGTCATCCAGCGAGCTTCATGGCTGAGTGGAGATTTGAACTCTGGTCTCCCAGGTCCTAGTCCACCACTCTTAACCACTAAACCAATAGCTATTGTCCTCCACTGCCAGGGGGGAAGAGAGGTGGAATCGCTAGGGCCCTCACTTTAAGCTCTGACCTGCCTTTTGAAGGTGCAAATGCATTGGGAAACTGGCTTTTAGGTAACAGCAGGTTCTCCAGCATTGCCGATCTGGCTCACGGGTTCTTGAGGATGGTCTTGTGCAGGCCACTCAAGCTGTCTTGCCTCTCAGGTATCTGAGTCCTGCTTCTCTTGCAGTTGCAGCACATGATGGTGATGATCGGCTACCCAGACTTCCTGCTCAACCCAGAAGCGATTGACAAGGAATACGAGGCAAGCATGCTAGGAGCCCAGGGCCCACACTTCCTGGGGTGGGGTGGGAACCTCCCTGGGCAGAGAGTGGCAGCCCAACCAATTAATCAACTAAAGAGTTTTCAGTTGATTGATCACCTGTGTTTAAATAACTGGCCGGTGGTAAGTGAGGAAAGAGCCTTCCTGCTTATGGAACTCTTTCCCCAAGGGAGATCACCTAACACTTACATTGATATGTTTTCAGCACTAGGCAAAGACCTTTTTGATTTTCCTGGGCTTTTAACATCAGAGGACTTTTAAGAAGCGGCTTCTATTTTATCCTGCTGTTTTGTTGATTACTGGGTTCCCCCCCCCCCATTGCATTTTTCTAATGGTTTTTTTTTTATTGTGTTTTGTAATGGATTTGTTGTTCTCGTCATATGAAGCCACCTTTGTAATTATAAACTGAAGGGCAGCATGCAATAAATAAAAACTGAAATACAGGGAGCTGCAACATTAGCTCACCTGGCCTAGGTAATGTGGTTGTGTGTCCTATTTTGCAGGATACAGTCCTGTAAAACACAAGTGGGTCACAAAGCCTGTGCCAAAGGGTTGCAGGTTTATAAGTAAACCCAAAGTGAATGTTATTTTTGCTCCTTAACTCAGTGGTTTTCAGCCAATGTGCCGATGGTCAGGGGTGCCATGGGCAACACTGGCCTCTGCCCCTCTTTCCTTCCCTCCCTCCTCTGATGCCCTCTCTTGTTTCTGCCTCCCAAAGGCTTGCACAGCTGTTCGTTGCAGCAGCCCTGGCTATAAGCTCCCCAGGTGAATGGTGCCTCTGGCGCTGGCCAGAGGGTGCTTCCCAGACCCCTGTGGGGCAGTGTGAGGAGGCACTTCTCTTTCGGGCGGCGGGGGGGGGGGGCAACTCAGAGATCAGGGGCGGCAGCTGCAGCTACCCCAAGGACTTTGTTAACGGAGAAATCTGAGGGCTCCCTTGGACAAAAAACAAGGACACCAGCCAGGAATACCAGAGCAAAACAGCAGCCAGTAGCCTTGGTCTTTATTGAAGACTGTCGCAACAGGACTCCCACCCGCCACGAGGTGGAACAAGATGGAAGCCCCAAACAAAAGAGCCCCCAAACTTTTATTAGCTGCTAATCCCCATGTTAAGGGACGCGGGTGGAGCTGTGGGTAAAAGCCTCAGCGCCTAGGGCTTGCCGATCGAAAGGTCGGCGGTTCGAATCCCCGCGGCGGGGTGCGCTCCCGTTGCTCGGTCCCAGCGCCTGCCAACCTAGCAGTTCGAAAGCACTCCCGGGTGCAAGTAGATAAATAGGGACCGCTTACTAGCGGGAAGGTAAACGGCGTTTCCGTGTGCGGCTCTGGCTAGCCAGAGCAGCGATGTCACGCTGGCCACGTGACCCGGAAGTGTCTCCGGACAGCGCTGGCCCCTGGCCTCTTAAGTGAGATGGGCGCACAACCCCAGAGTCTGTCAAGACTGGCCCGTATGGGCAGGGGTACCTTTACCTTTACCTTTAATCCCCATGTTACACCCCCCCAAACTACATCACTAATACATCATGGTTACATCATGAAAGGGGAGGTCTGGTGGCAGTAATCTCAGCATCCTGGACCCTGCCCCATGGTTCTCCTTGCCCTCCACCAAACACCCATCAAGTGTAACAAAAGAGATATTTACGTTTCCCAGCCAAGTTCATCACACCCTTTTGTCTTCATCTGGGTTTGTTATTTCTGGAATGCTTACCTGTCTGGCCCTCAGGTATCAGGATGCCAGGGATTATCACTCAGGCAGAGGGGCTGCTGAATAGCTGAGCTCTCATGTCTATATGAATTTCTGAAGTTTTCCCAGGGAGCCAGTACACAGATATATTTATCAGTGAATTGTTACATTTGGTATAATGCAGCAAAGGCCCTTTGAATAGATAGGAAGAAACTGTGATGAAGTGTTTTGTGGGGACAAATTACAAAAGTCCCAAAAGTGATTGTGCTGATTTTGGTAGTGGGCTGCATGTGCATGATATCTGCTGGAGGGGCAACCCCCCCCCCCAAACCTATACATAAATGCCTCTTACAGTTTTTTTTGTTTTGCTGGCATATTATAATGCAGGCTGCTGCATTGACAGACACAGGGAGGCTTGAGTCTTGCATTTTAACCCTTGGGAACCTCTCTCTGGCAGCTCATGACAGATCTCGTAACAGTTCCACATGTTGTTTCCAGTGACTGTTACAGGTCATTTCTGATGCAAGGTGTAATAGCCACTAAAACCAACTCCCTGTACGAGCAGCTTGTGGCAAACTGTCACTGGATCAGCTGCCAAGATTAGTGAACAGATGAGCCAAGGGTAATATGAAGTTTGCTTCATGAAAATAATAATATCCTTATTGTATGTCTGACAACCATCTAAACCTGCACAGGCCAACTCACTGGCAAAATGCAAGCTCAGCGATCCCTCTGATGCTTGCCAAAATTTATTGTGAATAAAACAGTTAGAAACATTCATCGTTCGGTGTACTGCTTAACCTTTATGCTTTTAGTCTTCTTCTTCTTTGGTGATCACTCATAGCCAAGTAAGATTGTCTTCCTGTTATGTACTGAGTTGAATAGGATCCAAACTGCAGCAGTCTGATTGGTCCTAGAACAATAGGATCCAAAAGGCAGCAGTCTGATTGGTCCTAGAACAATAGGATTCAGAATGCAGCAGTCTGATTGGTCCTAGAACAATGCAGCAGTATGATTGGTTGGCAGGAACTACGCAATCATGCTCCAGATAGAAGTGAATCCACAACCTGATTGGCTTACAGTAGAATTCCGGAATTAGCCAATCATGTGCAGCCCATTGTGTAAATAATGTATATAAAGCAGATACTTTGAGGGGACAGTGATTCATTCCTCCTCACCACCATGAGCTGAATAAAGAGCATGAAATCACTTT
Organism: Podarcis muralis; assembly: GCF_964188315.1. NCBI lineage: Eukaryota > Metazoa > Chordata > Lepidosauria > Squamata > Lacertidae > Podarcis > Podarcis muralis. The sequence goes on along the minus strand of NC_135660.1, from coordinate 5,243,265 downwards.
GCGACTCTGAGTATATTTCACTGGCGACGAGGATGGGATCCCGCTGAGCTGACTGCCACACACAGCACCGCAGCACCGCCACCTGCCGCACCGCTGCCTCGCACCGTGTATCCAGGCTTCAGCTCCGGGACACAAGGAACTCAGAATGGCAACCGACAACAGCTTCTCGCCATTCAACCCAGCATCTGGAGACTGGGAAGCGTACGCCTCCCGTTTCACCTTCCTCCTAGAAGCCAAAGGGGTCACCGACGAAGAAGACGCCAAGAAGAGGGCGATATTCTTCAGCGTCTGCGGAGAGGAGACGTTTGAAATCGCCCGGGCTCTCCTTGCGCCTGAAGACGTCGCTACTGTTCCATACAAAACAATAATGGAACAGCTGAAGGGGCACTTTTCGCCACAGCCCTCAGTGGTGGCTCGTCGAAATGCCTTCTACGCAAAGCGGCAAGCCCCTGGGGAAACCATAACTGGGTTTGTGACCTCTCTCCGCCAAGCCGCCCGGTTCTGCAACTTCTCAGAGCTGGAGAACATGCTTCGTGAACGCCTCGTCGGTGGCCTGAAGGATGAGAGGCTTCAACGACGCCTCTACGCTAAGAAGGACCTAACGTTCCAGGTCGCTCTGGAGGAGGCCCTGGCAACGGAAGCTGCCGAGAGGTCGACGCAAGAGGCACGGCCGAGCCAGCCGTCCCAACCGAGGGTCCACCACGAAGACCTCACCGACGACTCAGGATCCAACAGGGAGGAGGTGCACCGAGTACAGCAGCGCACTCAAGCAGCCCACACACCACAGCTGCCTCGACGAGAAGGAGGGAACTGCGCAAGCTGTGGAGAAAGTCACGAGAGGAGGACCTGCCATTTCCGCAACGCAGAGTGCAGGCAGTGCAGAAAATTGGGACACATCGCCCGGGTGTGTCGGGCTCGGCCCACCCGACGCCAGGCATCAGATGACCAATCCAAGAGCCCCAGGTCCCGGGGCCCAACGCACCAAGGCAACTCGACAGAGCTCACGGACTTCCAGGTATACCAGTTGCCCCACCCCAACGTAGAGAAAATTTATGTAGAGGTACAGATAGAGGGGACCCCATGCCGCATGGAGCTTGACACGGGTTCAACTCTATCCATAATCTCGGCAAGGACCTTAAGGAAACTGTGTCCTACTGGGGTTCCCAAACTCAGGCCGGCCCCATTCACCCTCCGGGACTTCCAGAAACGTAAGGTCCCCACAATGGGGGTGGGGACCTTCAGGGTGCAATACCGAGGGCGGATGCGGCAACTGGACTTGCTGGTGGTCAAGGGCCCCTACATTAGCTTATTGGGATTGTCATGGTTTGGACCACTGGGACTAGCCGTCACTGGGGTGAACCACACTAGCTTACAAGTGGACGTGGACGCCATATGCAAGGAATTTCCGGGGGTTTTCGATGGGAAATTGGGACAGTATACCGGCCCCCCCATTGCTCTACAGCTTGACCCCGCAGTACGACCGGTCAGGCTCAAGGCCCGCCGGGTCCCGTTCGCCCTGAAACCCCGTATTGACGAGGAATTGGACCGGCTCGTGGAGCAAGGAGTGCTGGAGCCGGTGCCTAATGCCCCCTGGGAAACCCCAATCGTCACACCCGTCAAGCCTAATGGTTCGGTCCGCATCTGCGCAGACTACAAATGTACTATAAACAAGGCCCTCACGGCCCATGCATACCCAGTGCCAGTGGTCAGCCATGTTCTTGCCACCCTGGCTGGGTCGAAAATTTTTGGCAAGCTGGACTTGGCCCAAGCATATCAACAGCTGCCAGTAGATGAGGCCACAGCAGAGGCACAGATGATTGTGACGCACAGAGGAGCATTCAGGGTAAAGCGGCTGCAATTCGGTGTCAGGCATATTCCAGAATCTAATGGACTCTCTACTTAAAGGGATCCCTGGCGTCACCCCCTTCTTTGATGATGTGTTGATTGCCGGGCCCACACCAGAGGAGTTTGAGGACCGCCTCCGCACCGTTCTGCACCGTTTCCAGACGGCGGGTCTCAAGGTGAAGCGGGAAAAATGTCTACTAGGAGTGCCTCAGGTGGACTTTCTGGGATTTATGGTGGACGCAGAAGGGGTCCACCCGACTGGGGGCAAGGTACGGGCCATTTGTGATGCCCCAGCGCCCAAGAACAAGACTGAACTTCAGGCCTTCTTGGGACTATTGAACTTTTACCATTCCTTCCTTCCCCACAAGGCGACGGTAGCGGAGCCCCTACACAGACTCCTGGACAAGCGGGCCCCTTGGGTGTGGGGCCAGCGCCAGGAGGCCGCATTCCAGGCAGTCAAGGACTTGCTTGTCTCAAACTCGGTCTTGGCACACTTCGACGAGAGGCTGCCGGTGGTGCTAGCATGCGACGCCTCGCCCTATGGAATTGGCGCTGTCCTGGGACACCAACTCCCGGATGGAAGAGAGGTACCAGTGGCATACTTTTCCCAGACACTCAACGCAACTGAGCGGAACTACTCGCAAATCGACAAGGAGGGTCTGGCAATCGTGAAGGGAGTAAAAAAATTCCATGATTTCTTGTACGGGCGGCCCTTCACCGTGGTGACTGACCACAAGCCGTTGCTTGGCTTGTTTGCCCCTGAAAAGCAGACCCCCCAAGTGCTGTCTCCTCGCGTCCTCAGGTGGTCAATTTTCCTTGCCAGCTACCAGTATGCACTGATTCACCGTCCGGGGAAGGCGATGGGCGCCCTCAGCAGGCTACCACTACCGGAAACAGGCCCCGACCCAGCACCTGCACAAGAGGTTATGAGCCTGGAGCTGCTTCCCGACCGCCCCATTCAGGCACAAGAAGTTGCACACCATTCCAAGAAAGATAGGGTCATCTCCCGGGTCCTGGACTGGGTGTGGAGGGGATGGCCCAGCAGCAGCCCCGGGCCAGAATTCGCCGGCTACACAACCCGCAAACATGAACTGTCGGCCCACAAGGGGTGCCTGTTATGGGGAAGCAGGGTCATTGTTCCCCAGCCCCTCCGCAAAAGGGTCCTCACAGCCCTACATGAGACACACCCAGGGGTAGTAAGAATGAAGGCCCTTGCCAGGAGTTATGTGTGGTGGCCGGGGATCGACGGAGAGATAGAGGCCTGGGTCAAACACTGCCAGGCCTGCCAAGAATCCCGCCCAGATCCCCCAAGGGCCCCAGTCCAGTCCTGGGAGTCCGCCCGAGCACCATGGTCACGCCTGCATGTGGACTTCGCTGGCCCCTTTCAGGGGAAAACATTCTTCATAGTGGTGGACTCCTACACCAAATGGCTGGAAGTCGCACTGGTACCGTCCACTTCTACGTCCGCAGCCATCCGGGTACTACGCAGGCTGTTTGCAACCCACGGGCTCCCTGACACTCTCGTCTCAGACAACGGGACTGCATTCACGTCAGGAGAATTCCAAACCTTCACAGCGCAGAACGCCATCCGCCACATCCGTTCGGCGCCATTCCACCCTGCCACCAATGGCCAAGCAGAACGCATGGTGCGGACCACCAAGGACACCCTTCGCCGCATGACGCAAGGGGATTGGGAGTACCGCCTTGCCACATTCCTTCTAGCACAGCACAGCACCCCCAGCTCAACGACTGGCCGGAGCCCCGCTGAACTACTAATGGGTCGGCGCCTTGCAATCAGATTGGACCGCCTTCACCCCGATAGAGCTCAAGATGAGGTAGTGGTGGGGGAAGGCAAGAACCCCCGGACCTTCGAGGCTCAGGACCCAGTGTACGCAAAGAATTTTGGGGCAGGCCCAGCATGGGTACCCGCCACAGTCACCAGGGTCACTGGCCCCGTGTCGTATGAGGTGCTAACAGATGGGGGGCAATGCTGGCGCCGCCACTGCGACCAGATACGGCGATGATTCCCGGGAGAAAACCAGGAGGAGGAAAGGGCAGAGGAGTCCCAAGGGAACAGAGGGGCAGTGAAGCCCATAGAGCACGAGGGGCCAGCAGGAGAGGCAGAATCAGTAAATACAGAGAGGACCTGCGAGGCCGAAAGGACACCAGAACCAGAACCACGACTGAGCGAGCCGGTTGCGCCAGACCAAACAGCCCCATCACAGCCAGCATCCTTGGAACATGAGCCAGAACCTGAACCCCGGACCAGGGAACACCCCAGGCTGCAACGCACACGTAGGCCGCCGGCATACCTCAAGGACTATGAATGCGACCTCCCGGGCAGGACTGGAACTTAGAGGGGAGGGGTGTTATGTACTGAGTTGAATAGGATCCAAACTGCAGCAGTCTGATTGGTCCTAGAACAATAGGATCCAAAAGGCAGCAGTCTGATTGGTCCTAGAACAATAGGATTCAGAATGCAGCAGTCTGATTGGTCCTAGAACAATGCAGCAGTATGATTGGTTGGCAGGAACTACCCAATCATGCTCCAGATAGAAGTGAATCCACAACCTGATTGGCTTACAGTAGAATTCCGGAATTAGCCAATCATGTGCAGCCCATTGTGTAAATAATGTATATAAAGCAGATACTTTGAGGGGACAGTGATTCATTCCTCCTCACCACCATGAGCTGAATAAAGAGCATGAAATCACTTTGCGACTCTGAGTATATTTCACTTCCATAAACACGGTTTTAATAATAAGTCTGTAAGTGACTGTGGAGGCCAATTCTGGATCCACACATCCTTCCACAGTGGGGACATAGGTTTCCGGGCGGGAGTTGATCAGTGAGGGTTTGCCAAGTGTGCCTTCCTCTTAGCACATTTCTCCCTTGCCGCCTGAGTTCGAGTGTCTTCAAAGCCCATGATACCTTTGGTAAAGGCTGTTCTCCAATGGGAGCGCTTGCAGGCAAGTGTTTCCCAATTGTTGGTGTTTATACTGCATTTTTAAAGATTTGCCTTGAGACATTTTATGCACCTTGTGTGCCCTCTTTTTTTGGGCGGTGCATAAGTGCCCCACCGTGCTCAGTCCTGCCTACATGAGCAGCTTGCTTCTCTCTGGAGTTTGCAACAGGGGTCTTGAACCTGGGACCTTTTGGCATGTATCGCTGAGCTACAACCCTTCCCCAAATCCTTGAGCCTAATTTCACCTGTCTCCTTCCACAGTTTGAGGTCCACGAGAAAACCTACTTCAAGAACATCCTCAACAGCATCAAATTCAGCATTAAACTGTCAGTGAAGAAGATCCGGCAGGAAGTGGACAAGTCGGCGTAGGTATCCCTCCTTTTGACAGGAAGCGCGCGGCTCAGGCCGGCTTGTGGAGAGCCTGCACCCTGAGTTATCCCAAGCGGGGAGAGCCTAGAAATATTGCACATAAATTCTCACGAAAGCTACTGTGGAGGTCTGAATTTGGTGGTACTTCCAGCATTGGTCCTGGTTTGTTTGCAGGGAGGTTAGACATTTGTTACTGATTGAGCTACTGATTGCTTGTGGGGAGGTCAGACACTGTTGCATCAAGCATCATCCCACACTTTCTGTGTATTTTCCTATCTCTGTCTTTCCGGCTTTTCTTTCTTTTTTGAAGTGTGTTTGCTGCACAGGAGTGTCAGATCCATCTCAATTGTGCAATCGGAATTTCTTGGTACGTGATGATGGAATCCCTCTTGGAAACAGGGACAGCCTGGGAGTCACACACACCCCAGTCTCCCCCAACCTGCTTCCTCTTTCTTCCCTTTCTTTGTCTGTTCATTTCCCCAGGCTTGAGCAACCTCTAGTGGCTGGCAGCAACAGCGCAGGGATGTTGCCGCCTTTGAACCAAACTCACTACCGAAAAGTATGTTTGAACCAGCCAGTGTTCTTCACGCGACACACAAGCTGGTGTTGAGTTCATCCAAGATTGATGGCTTGGACCTGGTTGCTCTGAGAACAGGGTTTCCCAAACTTGGGTCTCCAGCTGTTTTTGGACTACAACTCCCATCACCCCTTGCAAGCAGGACCAGTGGTCAGGGATGATGGGAGTTGTAGTCCAAAAACAGCTGGAGACCCATGTTTGGGAAACACTGCTCTGAGAATGAAGGAAGTGATTTTGTGAGGACTGGTTCATGAATTTCCATGCGGATAGAAGCCTCCAAATTCCTGTAGCTGTTTCCGACAGCTGCTACAGGAACCCTTGGAGCACCTGCTTCCTGCTCCCTTAGCACAGGGTTGGGGAACCTGTTGTTGGATTACAACCCCCACCATTCCCAAGCACTGGTCATGCTGGTGGGGACTGATGGGAACTGGAGTCCAACAATATCTGAAGTCTGGCAAGTATCCCATCCCTTAGCAGCACCAGCACTGATACTTTTCTTGACTCACCTGTAGTAATAGAAAAGAAATTCAGTGTGTTCTCTGCCTTCTGGAGGACATAAGAGACCCCATCTCATTCCTGTGCGGACAGATGTTGTCTTCTGCACCTAACAGTTATTGGGTCAAGCAGGCCTCACCTTGTGCTGCAAATAGACCTCTCTTGATCAAGGTGTGCTTTCTCGTTGCAGGTGGCTGCTTCCCCCGCAGGCGCTGAACGCTTACTACCTTCCCAACAAGAACCAAATGGGTATGGACACATTTGCATTTCTGGATCTCTCGTGGGACTGGATAGCTCATGGGAAAGGGAACTTGCACAGTGGCGTTCATCCCCCCTCCCTCATTCGCCCGTTGCAGGCGCGAGAGTCAGGAATTTGCATTGCCACGGCCCTGCTATGCGCTGAGGAGCACCGTTCACCTGAAATGCCACCCAAGCTGGCTCCATAGACTGCTATAGACTGAATCTCAAAATCTCAGCATAGCAGCCAACAAATCTTGCTCTCCACTGGGGTTAGGAATCCTACCTTTATTTGGCAAGGCCGCTCCATACCTACATGACCTATGCAATCCCCACCAACGCAGAGCTTTTTCCCTCGCAAGATATTTGCCGTCTGCCGTTCTGCAAGGAAGCTTCTCTCTCTTTTTTTTAACAAATATTTATTAGAATTTTACAAAATGAAAAAAGAAAAAAGAAAAATACAAAGTAAAAATAGATAAAAAACAATTCCATTTTTCCATTACTTTCTTTCATTTGCTTATTTCCCGGACCTCCTCACACCTCCCTTTTTGTATTCAAGTTCAATTTGTTAGTTCAGCAAATCCTTCCCCTCTTTGTTTATCCTAATCTTTAATCTTAAAATAATGTGTAACATTAACTTTTGATTGTTAATAGCCCATTTTTTCCATACTCCTTATAGCGTTATAGCTAAAAACCGCATAAGTTTTCATCCAACATCATTTTAACATTCATTAATTTTACAATATTTCTGTAAGTAGTCTTTGAATTTCTTCCAAGCTTCTCGAAGGCTCCATATTTGCCGAGAATTTCTGTTCCTTTACCATCTTTGTCTCATTTCTCCTCAGTGTTCCCAGCTGGGATTCTTCAACCCACGCTGTATGACCCAGAGTTTCCACAGTAAGTGATTTCTCCGCACACTGGGAGCGCATCATGGGCTTCTGGAAGGGAAATGGGCGCTTTGTGTGTGGTTCTGCTGGTGGTGATTCAGGCTAGAGCAGCACTCTTGAACCCTGTGTCTCTAGACTCCGTTGGACTACAACTCCCATCATCCCCTGCCAGCTTAGGCAGTGGTCAGGGATGATGGGACTTGTAGTCCTACAACGTCTAGGCAGCCCATGGCTGAAAAATTGTGGGCTGGCGGGTTTCAGTCCAACCCTTCTGTTCTCTTAGGCCAAGTTTTGTGGGGATGATAGCCCGTCCCTGGAAAAGAATCCCTTCCTTCATAGGAACACCGGGGCTCTGCTTATTTCACCACACATTTCTGGGAGAGTGAATGAACTGTATAAATGTGCTCTTCGAAAAATGTGCTGGAAAGTGGTCACGTTTGTTCTGAAGAGAAAGTACCCCTATCGTTCAGCCCAGACACTGAGATCCAGCACCGAGGGCCTTCTGGAGGTTCCCTCTTTGCGAGAAGTGAGGTTACAGGGAACCAGGCAGAGGGCCTTCTCGGTGGTGGCGCCCACCCTGTGGAACGCCCTCCCACCAGATGTCAAAGGGAACAACAACTACCAGACTTTTAGAAGACATCTGAAGGCAGCCCTGCTTAGGGAAGCTTTTAATGTTTAACAGAACACTGTGTTTTAACGTTTTGTTGGAAGCTGCCCAGAGTCGCTGGGGAAACCCAGCCAGATGGGCGGGGTATAAATAAATTATTATTATAAATTATTATTATTATTATTATTATTATTATTATTATTATTATTATTAGCCTGGGGCAGATTCAGAAGACAGTGCTGACCTGGATCATGCCCCTCTATCCCCTCGGGGATTTCCAGCCTAAAATTCTCCATCTGTTGGCGGAATCTGGGCTCTCACCTGTTCCCCAACCCTCCAACCCCCTGTTTCACTGCCACCCCATAGCCCCCGATGCTTTATCGCCCACCTACAGGTCCCTGAATTACGGCGGGATCGGAACGATTATTGGACATGAGCTGACACACGGCTACGATGACTGGGGTGAGCTCCCCCTCCCCCTCCCTTCCCCAAACCTATTTCGGGGCCTGATAATAATCTCCCCGAAACTTCCCAAAACCTAATAACCAGGCCAGCCTGATACATTTTGCTGCTTGAGGCAGAAACGTTCAGCTTCCAATTCAATTCACTTTATGGAAGCCAAGCAGACGGGCGGCTTAATATTACTTCAGTATTGCTGATGGGCCTCCTAGAGATTTTTTAAAGCGTTAAATGGTTTTATAAATGATTTTTAATAAATGGTGGGTGGGCACCATCCTCTCACACCTGAGGGAAGCAGGTTAGCTTAGAAGAGGGTTTCCCAAACTTGGGTCTCCAGCTGTTTTTGGACTACAGCTCCCACCATCCCTGACCACTGGTCCTGCTAGCTAGGGATGATGGGAGTTGTAGTCCAAAAACAGCTGGAGACCCAAGTTTGGGAAACCCTGGCTTAGAAGGATCATGGTGGAAAACCCACAGGTTTGTCCTTGAAACACCTCGCCAATGCTGCCTGCCCCCCACAATCTGCCACCTGAGGCGGTTGCTTCACTCTGCCTCACAGTAGGGCCGGTCCTGGCCTGGTTTGAAGGGAGGCCTTGCAGCTGCTCCCACAGAGACTGTAAATGTCTACCAGAGGCCATCCATTTTCATTCTTCCATCTGCACAATGGGGCACAGAACAGGCATGCATCCCCAGAACACAAAACCCTTTCCCTCACTCATAAATATGGGCCCTGTATGAACTAGCTGTTGATCCTTTCCTCCTCATTTTTTTCAACTTAAGTTTGAATATGCCCATCATGGACCTCTGGACTCAGCGACGTCCTATATTCTTAATATTTAAAAATATGTTTTATGTCCTGTGGCTAGGTCTGTTCTAAGCCTTATCTGAGCTCCCCCTCCCTTGGCAAACACCCGGCCGACCAATGAATTATTTCCGTAAACACTTGAGCATTCTTGATGCTTGTTCTCACGTTACACTGAACCCAGGTACAAGCTTTCTCTACACATGTGCAAGGGTTTTCTTTGAAAGAATGGACACTTTGCGGATGCACGCAGCTCAGCTCTTGTGTGCACAGGTACACAAAGCGTACACTCGTTGAACGTTATGTGTGGATAACCCGCAGGAGTGCTTATAACATGTGAACACTCCTGCAGTCAAACCGCAATAGAACTGCAGCCTCTTCCCCCTGTAGCAGCAAAATCTCTGAGGTCACCCTTGTGCCTGACCCTTATCTTTCCCGCTTTGCAGGAGGCCAATACGATCGCCATGGCAACCTGATGCACTGGTGGACCGACTCGTCCTACAGCAAGTTTCTCAAGAAGGCAGAGTGCATCGTCAACTTGTACGACAACTTCACGGTCTACAACCAGAGGGTGAGCCGGGGTGTGCAATGCCACCTTTACCCGGAAGGGGAAGAGCTCCTTTGCAAAGAGTCCGCCGTAGAACCCGAAACCCGTGTTTGCAGATATGCTGTCCATGTTTTTAAAAGATGGAATTTTGGGACCTCACATCTGCATTTGCCCTTTGACTGTGACATTTCCCCACAATATCCAAATATCGGCTTGTTATTTAAGGCAGGCATCAAATCTCAAACACACCCACCCAACCCGCTCCAGAAGCTGTCAAAATTCTGAATGGCGTTGTACATCATCACTCAAATCCAGTTCGATATTCAATACTATCACAGCATGGCTATCAAATAATGTTATCAGTAGGTGGATATCAAATATTCTGAAAATGAACAACAGATATTGGGCATGTGTTCACATAACTAGAGAATATTTGATGGGACCCACTTAATTTGATGGGACCCACTTAAAAATTGTATTTCTAACAGGGCGTTCTTGATTTGTTCTTAATGCCGTGTCTTAAATTGTCGTAACCCACCCCAAGGTGCAGGCAATCAATTAAAATAATGATAATGAAAATTTGCAGAGGAGAATTCGAGGAACAAATTTATTACAGCTCTGATTGCTGTAACCAGGCGTGTCCTCTTGGGAGAGTCAAAAGTCTGGAGTCCACTGGAGAGCCAGTAATGATTACAATATCAGACTAGAACCTGGGAGACCTGAGTTCAAATCCCCACTCAGCCATGGAGCTAAACTGGGTGACCTTGGGCCCGTCACGACCTCTCCGTCTGGCCTACCTCACAGGGTTGTTGTGAGGATAAGATGGAGAGGGGGGAGACAGGTGCGTATGCCAGTCACCCTCAGCACCTTGGAGAAAAGGCGGGGTGCAAATGTCATAATAAATAAACAGAATAGATGAATAGGGATTGTGCCCTTAGTACCTTCCTTCTATTTGCCAGGCTATAGGAGGCAGCCGTGGCAAATTATAAGTCAATGGGCAAGAGGAAGGGTTACGCCACCCCTGAAGGAGGGCGGACCTATATTTTGGCCTACTATCATATAAGTTAAAGCCATGGTTTTCCCAGTAGTGATGTATGGAAGTGAGAGCTGGACCATCAAGAAGGCTGATCGCGGAAGAATTGATGCTTTTGAATTCTGGTGCTGGAGGAGACTCTTGAGAGTCCCATGGACTGCAAGAAGATCAAACCTCTCCATTCTGAAGGAAATCAGTCCTGAGTGCTCACTGGAAGGACAGATCGTGAAGCTGAGGCTCCAAGACTTTGGCCACCTCATGAGAGAAGAAGACTCCCTGGAAAAGACCCTGATGCTGGGAAAGATGGAGGGCACAAGAAGAAGGGGACGACAGAGGACGAGATGGTTGGACAGTGTTCTCGAAGCTACAAACATGAGTCTGACCAAACTGCAGGAGGCAGTGGAAGACAGGAGTGCCTGGCGTGCTCTGGTCCAGGGGGTCACAAAGAGTCGGACACGACTAAACAACTAAACAACAACATCATATAGACAGGCTTTTGAGTAAGAAGCAAATGCCCAGTTGTTCTGTATGGGACAATGACAATAAAGATTATCGTATCATATCGTACCGTGTCAGTGGCAGAACAAAGTTGTACAGTTACCATGGCATTTGGAAGTTGGCATCTCGGTGCCAGCTGGCAATTTCCAAAGTGGCTGCATTTGCTGAACTAGACGTCACATCTGGGTCACCCAGCAATCAGCACTGGATGCCAGCCCTGGAAAGGGGCAATTGAATGCTTGCCCAACGCCCAGCTGTTAAAGGCAGAGGAGCCCCAGGCACTAAAAAGGTGGCAATCCAACTTTGGGGATGTGTGGGAGCACGCTCAAGCCCTCCGCAGGGGCACTCAAGCCTTTATATGAACACATAGTGTTGGGTGAAGTGTAAGGAGGGAGGAACAGGGGTTGGGCGAGGCGTTTTCAAAGGGTGAGGCAGGAGAGGTTGACAAGAGTGGTGAGGAGATTCGAGGGCAAAGAAACAGGGATTTTCAACTCTGACAAATAAGAAAGACCAGGAAAGAGAAATGTTTCTTTGTGTTGATGAGATGAGAGTTTGTTTGTCTCAAATTAGACCGGATATAAACGAGATTACCAGGCAAAGACAAGCTCACACCTCCCATTGAGTTCATATACAGTGTTACCTCTGGTTGCGAACGGGGTCCGTTCTGGAGGCCCGTTCGCAACATGAAAAGAACGCAACTCGCAGCGGCGCATCTGCGCACGTGCGGGTTGCGATTCGCCGCTTCTGCGCATGCGTGTGATGTCATTTTGCGTGTCTGCGCATGCGTGAGCGGCAAAACCCGGAAGTAACCCTTTCCGGTACTTCCGGGTCGCCGCAGGACATAACCTGAAAGAACGTAACATGAAGCGGACGTAACATTTTACGTCCACATATGTCCACAGCCCTTAGCCTTAACACCGGCTCACCACAGGGTTGTGTGTTGAGTCCCCTGCTCTATGCTCTCTATACGTATGACTGTACAGCCATCTATTCCAGCAACAAAATCATCAAGTTTGCTGATGACACTACGGTGGTAGGGCTCATTTCAGGAGGGGATGAGTCCGCCTATCGGGACGAGGTGGAGCGGCTCTGTGTTTGGTGTGGAGAGAACAATCTGGCTCTTAATACGGCTAAGACCAAGGAATTGGTGGTGGATTACAGGAAAAAAAAGGCGGACATTCAGCCCTTGTATATCAACGGGGAACGGGTGGAGAGGGTGGCGGAATTCAGGTTTTTGGGAGTAACTATCGATCAGGGCATGACTTGGAGCGCAAATACCACTGCTCTGGTGAAGAAGGCCCAGCAGAGAATTTATTTCCTCAGACTTTTAAAGAAGAACAATCTGAGTGAGAGACTGCTGGTGTCCTTCTACCGAGGCTCCATAGAGAGCATTCTTACATACTGTATTTGTGCTTGGTTCTCCAGTTGTACAGCTAGGGAGAGGAAGGTGCTCCAGAAGGTCATAACCACAGCCCAAAGGATTATTGGTCATCCTCTCCCATCTTTGGAAGAACTGTACGGTTCCCGTTGTCTTAGGAAAGCAAACAACATCCTGCAGGATTCATCTCACCCGGGACACAGTCTGTTTGCACTACTGCCTTCTGGCAGGAGATATAGAAACATCAAGTCAAGGACAAATAGACTGAAAAACAGTTTCTATCCAAGAGCTGTGGCCTTTTTGAATGCTGTAACTCGATAGTGTGACCTGGGAGTTTGATGGGTGTTGGTGTGGGTGTGGCTGGAATGTGGTTTGTTTGGTTGTTGTTGTTGTTTTGCTTTTGTTGTTTTTAAGGGATGGCATCCAATTTCGTTGCACTTGTGCAATGTTGCACTTGTGTAATGACAATAAAGAATCTATTCTATTCTTCTATTCTATTCTATTCATGAGGTATGACTGTACATACTTCAGGTGCATATGTAAGATTTATATTTTGGGAATAGTTTGTGTTCTTACGTTGCTGCATTGTTTTATACTTTCTGGGCGTCTCATGATCCTATTATAAAGCAGTTGCGTTCTGTGCTATCAATTAAGCACTGCTAGAATTTGGTTCTTTTTGTTTCCCAGTGTTTTCCTTATCGATAAAAAATTGGTGCTGCCCAGAGAAAAAAGTTTGAGGACCTCTGTTCTCAATACTGGGGTTTTGTGGGATGGTGGAAAGGAAGTATTTCCAATCCTAACTCAGCTGTCTGTCTGTCTGTCTGTCTCTCTTACAGGTGAATGGGAAGCATACCCTTGGGGAGAACATTGCCGATATGGGGGGACTTAAGCTCGCCTACTATGTAAGTCCCCCCCCCCCCCGAGGGAAGAGGAGTTCCCAGTCACATGTGCAAAGTCCACCCAACATGGTGTCTGCCTGACATCTTCCCAAGCTCAGTTTGGCTGACAGACCCGTGCAAGAGTGCTTTTCACACAGTGCCTAGTTAACTGTGGAACTCCCTCCCACAGTAGGCTGTGATGGCCACCAAATTTGAGGGCTTTAAAAGAGAATTAGATGATTTCATGGGAGAGCAATCTATCCACAGCACTCCACCCCACCGCGGTTTCATCTCACTTTTGATTTGTATCTCGCCTTTCTGCGTTGCTGAAGAAACTGCAAAATGCACACAGAGATCGCAAATTTTCTAGCAATCCTAAACAAATAACCCGTAGTAAAAAAAAAAAGGGACTATAAAACAAAACAACTTCTACCTAATGAAGGAATACTCAATCGTCCATTAGAATGTAAAAGTATGCAATAAAATTAACTCTCAAAACTTAGGCAGGTAATTATGAAACAGAATTTCACTCTCAACCATTATGGCAAATCGTTACTAAATTATAATGCATAAGAAATAACAGCAAAGAGTCTTAAAAGAGCCAGACGTTTGCAGATACAGATGGCACCGAAGGACCGTGTTTGTATAAGAAACACAATTGTTAATATTTTTATACCCTGCTTTTTCCCCTGTCAGGGACTCAAGGCGCCTTACAGACAACAAATAAGAATGCCTTAAAAACACAGGGGGGAGAAACTAGGACTCAAAAGCAATGCCCTTTGGGTACTATAATAATAATAATAATAATAATAATAATAATAATAATAATAATAATAATAATAATAATTTATTTATACCCCAGCCACTCTGGGCTGCTTCCAACAGAATATTAAAATACAATAACCTATTAAACATTAAAAGCTTCCCTAAACAGGGCTGCCTTCAGATGTCTTCTAAAAGCCTGGTAGTTGTTTTTCTCTTTGACATCTGCTGGGAGGGCGTTCCACAGGGCGGGTGCCACTACCCAGAAGGCCCTTTGCCTGGTTCCCCGTAACTTGGCTTCTCGCAGTGAGGGAACCGCCAGAAGGCCCTCGGAGCTGGACCTCAGTGTCCGGGCACAACAATGGGGGTGGAGACGGTCCTCCAGGTATACTGGACCGAGGCCGTTTAGCAATTTCACCTTTGGGGAGGGTCCTGCAGGGAGGGTTGGGGAGTGGCCGCCTCATTTTGCTGAGCAAGACTTTCTCTTGCAGGCCTATCAGAAGTGGGTGCGGGAAAACGGTCCTGAGAACCCTCTCCACCCTCTCAAATACACCCACGAACAACTTTTCTTCATCGCTTTTGCCCAGGTAAGGTCTGCGTGCCCGGGGAATGATTACTTGGGGTTCCTGGGTCAGACCCCAAAGGCTTGAGCAAACGCTGCTGCCCTGTCTCATCAGACTGAGGTGTCTCCAAAGCATTCTCAACTCACTAATGCGCCCTTCAGCATCCTGGCTCCCAAGCAGATGTTCTGGACTACAACTCCCATCAGCCCCTGCCAGGAGTCCAAGCCATCTGGCAGAGATCCAGGCTGGTGAAGGAAAGGTTATACTCAGCAGCTTACAGGAGGGGTGGCCCAGATCCTTATCAGGATCAATCTTGTGAGCCAAATTTGACAGGTGTGATGTTTAAAGGAGAGAAGGCTGCATCAAAGAGCACTTTTGCAAAGAGCTTTTGCAAAAGTGCAAAGTGTGCTTTTGCAAAGAGCTTTTGCAAAGAGCTTAAACAGTTTTACTGTTCTAGTTTTCAGCCTCTGGAGACTGAAATGGGAGTGGTGTGTGTGTGTGTGTGTGTGTGTGTGTGTGTGTGTGTGTGTGTGTGTAAGTTTTAATGACCTTTAGCTTGAGGGCATTCTGGCAACGTGAAATGGCTGCCGTCCAACTCTGCTATTGCCACAGACAGCAGCAAAAAGCTAAGAAGGAAGAGAGGAAGGGAAGAGGAATCAAAAGCGAATGCAATTTTTAACAAATGAAGAACAAACTAAATCATTTCGATAGCAAAAGGGAGGGGAGGGATTCATGTGCACCTGTTCCTGCCTTTCCTAACGTTGGCCAGAGACCCCTGCTGCTACCACCATTGTGCCACACAAAGGCATTTCTGGTGGAGGGCTGGAGCGGGCTGCCTGGTCTCTAAGGCAAAGAGGCTTGAGACACTGGCTAAGAGCCCTGGGCCCTCCCAGGCAGCCTCACCTTGGAGCCACAGGCTAGACCTTCCCTTCCCAATCTCTGACAGATTCAGTCTCCCACTTCTCGCTTCTTCTCCCTGCAGAATTGGTGCATCAAACGGCGCTCGCAATCCATCTACCTGCAGGTGCTGACCGACAAACACGCCCCTGAACACTACAGGTACCTGGGTGTGTGTGCGTATGCGTGTTTGTGTGCAAGAAGAGGGGACAGGAAGGAGAAGGGCCGGCTAAGGGATGCCGTTTGGGTTTGGCTTGCACTGGCTGACCATAAGCTATGGGACCAGGTTCAAGGTGCTTTCATTACCGTATTTTTCGCTCCATAAGACGCACTTTTTTCCTCCTAAAAAGTAAGGGGCGGTGTCTGTGCGTCTTATGGGGCGAATGCACTGGGCAGCAGAGGGATCCCTTGGCTACCACTGCAGTCATGAGCTGAGGGATGCCTCCACAGCCGGAGCCATGGCTCCCGTCCATCACTTGCTGTGAAGCCAGCAGCTATCGCTCTTGCACTGCTGGCTTCAGCGAGAGTGATAGCTGCGCAGCTTGCTCTGCTGGCTTCACAGTGAAGCGGGAGGAGGGACGGACGGGAGCAAGCAATGCAAGAGCCGCTTACATGGCTTCTGTCCTACTTTGCGCAGCTCTCACTTTGCTTGCCCATCCCTCCTCCCTCCTCGCTGTAAAGCAAGCACAGCACCTGTCCCGGTGTCTCCTCCTCTTTTACAGCGAGGCGGGAGGAGGGATGGGCAATGTAAGCCATGTAAGCAGCTCTCACTTTGCTTGCTTTAAAGCAAGAAAAGCGAGAGCCACTTACATGCTCTGCGCAGAATATTTTCTAAAAACTAGGTGCGTCTTATGGTCAGGTGCATCTTATGGGGCGAAAAATATGGTAGTTTACAAGGTCCATGACAGCTTGGGTCCAGAATACCCCAGGGACCATCCCATCCCTTATATTCCTGCTCGACCTCTGAGGTTTTTGCAGGAATCCCTGCTTGGATGAATGGGTCATATCTACCAGGAGTTCTGTGTTTCGTATTGTGGGCCCAATTTTGTGAAACTCCCTTCTTGTTGAGATCAGGCAGGTCCCCTCTCTGTTGAACGTCCGGCGCTTCCTAAAGACTTTCATTTCATTCCAGCAGGCTTTTTAAAAAATAAATTTATTTATTTGGGTTTTTCAAATGAAAATTTTACAATAACATAACAATTTACAATATAGAAACAAGATTCCACAGAATCTCCTGGGCTTCCCTCCTCTGTGGCTCCTATTGTTAATCATTTCCTCCTGCATCTTCTATAATAATCCAAATCTTTTGCAACTCCTTTATGTCCAAAATTCACCATTAAACTACAGGTGTTATTCCAATCCCACTAACGATTTTAGCTGCTTACAATGGTTTTTAAGATAGATTATAAATTTCCCCCATTCCGTATTAAAATTCCGGTCTTCCTGATTTCTGAGTCTTCTGGTCATTTTTGCTATTTCGGCATAGTCCATCAACTTGATCTGCCATTCTAGGGACTTTTACTTCTTTCCATCTCCAGCAGGCTTTTTAAAAAACTGAGTTCTGAATTTATAGTTTTGACTCATTTTTATGCCTACTGTATTATGGCTCTTGTACATTGCTGAGATTAAGTAGAGCACAGATTGTTGATACAAAATAAATAAAACATGGGCAGTCTCGTGTTCCGAGAGCCTTGCTTGCCAACCCACGGTTGACGGTCGCCCTATGTGGTCTCCTTGCTTGACTGCTCAGCAAATTTCCCCTGCCAGGTTGGGGGCATCCCTGGTAGACCAGCCTTCCCAGGCCTTTCCTCTAAGACAGGAATCCCCAAACTCGGCCCTCCAGCTGTTTTGGGACTACAATTCCCATCATACCTGACCACTGGTCCTGTTAGCTAGGGATGATGGGAGTTGTAGTCTCAAAACAGCTGGAGGGCCGAGTTTGGGGATGCATGCTGTAAGAGCAGGCAGGCCAATATCCGAATTTGGGACATGGTGTGTTTGCATGTTGAACGAGGCAGGAGAAACCTTCAGGCCATCAGCTTCAGAAAAGGAAATGGGCGTGCTTTGGATTCTGATTTGAGAGATGCACTGCTTTGGGGAATGACACACAGAGAGAGAGGGGTGAAGGCCTATGAGAGATTTCATACCTGAGTCAGATGGAAGCCGGGGAATAAATGGAAATAAATTAATGATAAATTTAGATTAGATAGGATAGATTAGATGGCCCTTTGGGTTCCTTCCAAATCTTCTATGATTCTAATATTCTAATTCTTTGGAGCTGCCAGGGGCTTAAATCTGAAACAGTTCCCTCTCAGCTGTCAGGGTGCAGCCACCAGATCTTGAGAAGAAGGGGCAAAGAGTGAATCTGAGCATGTGAAAAGTGCTTCCCTCTTTCTACCAAGCCCCTGCAGCCAGCCTCCACGTGAGGAATCAAGGGTTGCAAAGCAGAAGAGGCGTCATAGGTGCAGTCCCACGCTTCTCGTTTTATACAACAATCCTTCTCAGGCTTTCGTGGCTGCCGTTGCGTCATTCCTCTCTTCTTTCCCTCTCCCCTGTAGGGTCCTGGGCAGCGTCTCGCAGTTCGAGGAGTTCGGCCGGGTCTTCCACTGCCCCAAGAACTCGCCCATGAACCCGGCTCACAAGTGCTCCGTCTGGTGAAAGAGCCGCCCGCTCCAACCCACCCCTGGCGTTTGCCGAAACGCTCGCCGGGCTCAGTCGCCACCACTCTAAACCTCGTTGCCCACCGGCTGGACAGAGAAAAATGAGGGAAACACACACACTCACACACACAAACACACCCTGTTGCTCCGAGCTGGCCCCGTTCTCAGGGACCAACAGACAAGGGCCATTATTTTGGGAGGTGGGGATGGACCGACTCCTGCAGAAATTGGGCACTCTTCTCCCCAAGACCTCACACAGACCTCTGTGCACACCTGTGTCGCTGCTTGTTGGGAGAGGAACAGCCAAACTCAGGCAAGGCCACCCAAGAGAGGACACTACAGCCAAGCCAGATGGAGGTGGCAAACATGAGGCCTGTTTCTCCAACCAAATCTGGGAAAACAAAACAAAACAAGATGGCGGACGAGGCCAAACCAAGGTGCCTCCTAATTTCCCCTCAAAGCTCCAGATCTCTCAAGCCCAGCTCATTCCCAAACTCTCCTTGGGTGCTGGAAATATTGATCAGGGCCTTCTCTAAAATGGTCAGTAGGCCTGGCAAGGGGCAGCTGTGGCTCAGGGACACCCACCTGCCCCAGGCTGCCCATCCTGGCATGCCATGCACCACCTGTCTCCTTCTCCCCTGCGCAAAAGCACACCAGGGAATGCAGGCCATGTAGATATTTGGGGAGGGGGGAGGACCAGGGTGATTTCTAGGCAAGCACTCATCCTGAACTGCCTACACAAAAATCGCAGGGAGGTTATACGGCACCCCCGTTCCGTCGAGCCTTTATTTTGATCTGTTTGCAGGGAGGTTATACAGGATCGCGTCAAGCAATTGCTATCCCATACTTTCCAGCACATTTCTCCTTGCTGCAAAAAAAAGGTCAAACTTTTTTTTAGATGGGGACAGATTCATTGTGGAAGGAGGCCAGCCCGAATGCAACCTGAGTTTGCCGATACGCGATCGGCTCCTGTCTGCAAAACAGTGAGAGTCTGGAGGCAGGCTGGCATGGTCAGCTGTGTAGCCAACCGCATCCCCCCACCACACCCCAATCTCCCAAACCCTTCACATACACTCCTAGCCAGCAGGTGGCGCTGTCTGGGCTGTAGGGCTAAGTGGCTCTTTGTACAGAAAATGTCGCGCTGTATTTTTCTGCTGCTGATCATGTCGAATTAAAAGGCCAGAGCTGTTTTGTCTGCATGGGCAAAGGGGTGTGATTTATTCGTTGGGCTTCTTGCAACCCTCCCTTTCCCAAGGGCTTGGAGGAGACGCCAACCTGCTATCTATGCTACCTCATCCTTTAATTTAATTTAATGAATCAGCAGAATTGAATTAAAATGTCTTGCTTAGGAACATCAGAAGAGCACGTAGGATCAGGTCTGTCTAGTCCAGCATTGAACTCGAGCCCAATAGCACTCTCCCCTCCTCTGGTTTCCAGCAACTGGTATGCAAAAAATTGCTCCCTCCAACAGTGAAGACAGGAGGACACAGCCATTGAGGTTAGTGGCCACGGATAGGCTTATCACTTATGTCACTTCCAGAGGATGCTTGGGCTCAGAATTTGTTGATTCTCTGGGAGGAAGAATTCCAAGATAGAGGCGCAGCCAATCAGAAACCAAAACAGCCGATCTCTGTGCTCCTCTCAGGCTTCGGGGAATCCACTTCCTCCCCCCATGGCCGTAAATGAGCAGATCAAACAGTTACCAGTTAGTTTCTTTAATAAACACAACAAGGGACAAAAAAAAAGCATCTGACTAGAATGGTGGTGCTCCCAATTAAGTTCACTCCCTGATCCATCTCTATTAATCTACATCACTTCTACATCTTGTAATCTGAGCTTGGAGCCTCTGTGTTTTCTGTTCTGACACTTTCTGAGCTCTCCAGGACTTTGGGGGAAGGGGGTGGATACTATCCAGAGACCGTGAATCTGTTGACTCTCTCTCTTCCAGTGTTTCTTCTCCTAGCTGTTCCCCATCCAGTATTTCCCAGCTTCTGCCTTCTGAACTAAGCCCCTCTGCAAACCACTGTTCCAAATCTATACTGTCCTCCTGCTCCTGGGAAGATTCAGGATCAAGGGGAGAGGGTAGCTCCCACCATTCTTCCTCAGTGCAGCCCTCCTCATCATGGTCCCTGGCAGCTCCCTTGCAGTCCTGATCTGGAGCACAGGTGGTTATTTAAGAGACCATACCCAGTCAGACATGGCAAATCCAGGTGGAAGTGTGATGGTTGGGTTAGGAAGCATCACGTCACATCTCCACGATGACTGGCATGGAGTGAAGAATCAGCTGATGGGAAGGAGCCTGTCAGCTGCCCAAGGAACCTCTCCTTTCAAGCTGCAGAAAACACACACACACACACTGCTCCAGCCTCTACCTATCAATGCTAGTAACAATGATTACGAAAAGGGGGGGTTTGGGGCACTGCAGGGTTTAAGCATCGCTTGGCATTCTAGAAGCTGGGCATAGTCTCCCTGTGGCATTCATGGCATCATGCCTTTAGTGCACTACCACCCACCATTCAGGTCTAGGTAGGAGAGCAGCTCTCAGGTCTGAAGTTGAGCATGTCACCCTCTTTTGAGGCACCACAGTCTCCGCTGTTCCTCATTCTGACTGCTAAGCACCTGGAATCCTTGGAATCTCACACTGCTCAGAGATTGGGGGGTAGTGTGCAACGCTGGTGTCAGAAGTGGAATTCATGTTTCCTTGAAATAAGGGATACCCCTGCATGTACTTCTGCATGTTCACACCATGACTGGAACTGCCAACCCCACTTTTGATGGAACAAGATGGAAGACATTCATTGATTCAGCCTTCAACAGGATGGAGAACACTTGTTTAGCTTAAGAAGCAAAGCTCTTGAGGGTGTATTCTATGTGGCGTCAGAGTTGGAAGCGCTGTCCAGAGGAGAGAAAGAGGAGAGAGATGTACCCTGAGTTGTTGTCCAGGGGAAGATTAACAGGCCCAAAGGAGCAAGGAGGCTAAGAGAAGAGTCACCAAGGCGGGCTTTGTCAACCTGGCAGAGTTAAAGTCCAGGCCGTTATCCTGGTATGGTTCTATGCCAGCAGCGTAGGCCATGACATGGGCAACAAACGTCTGCTCCTGCACCCCATGGAATAGGTGAGCCATGGGGCCCTTTGCCAAGATGGCCACATCCTCGCCCCCATGGGTTTCCGAGTCAAGGGGCACCGCAGCTTGCTGGTGGTAGTCGTCACGCTCTACGGAGAGGAATGGAAGAACATAAGAAGAGGCTGCAGGATCAGGCCAAATGCCCCTCACAGAGGCTAACCAGATGCCTGCTGTGGTTTCCAGTAATTGGTTTTCAGAAGCATTACTGCCTACGACTGCGAAGGACACTGGACAGGCTTAGGGTTTAGGCCACACATAGTGGAAGATCAGTAACAGGATCTCCCTTAGTTTTGGGGGATGGGTGGGTATTACTTTAAAGCAAGTATGGAGTGGAGGGTTAAGCTTTAATGTGGATTGGTGCAACAATAAGTGGGTGGAGGCGTTTGAACCTCAGATCTGAAAAATGGCGTAAAGGTAAAGGGACCCCTGACCATTAGGTGCAGTTGTGGCCGACTCTGGGGTTGCGGCGCTCATCTCGTTTTATTGGCCGAGGGAACCGGCGTACAGCTTCCAGGTCATGTGGCCAGCAGGACTAAGCTGCTTCTGGCGAACCAGAGCAGCGCACAGAAACGCCGTTTACCTTCCCGCCGGAGCGGTACCTATTTATCTACTTGCACTTCGTGCTTTCAAACTGCTAGGTTGGCAGGAGCAGGGACCGAACAATGGGAGCTCACCCCGTCCTGGGGATACGAACTGCCGACCTTCTGATCGGCAAGTCCTAGGCTCTGTGGTTTAACCCATAGCACCACCTGCGTCCCGGAAAATGGCATAGGGAGGGTTAAACACCACAACCACCGCCGTATCAATTAACACTCTTGGGTGACGTCTGCTGTGGCCTTAGAATCCCTGCCATAGAGTCAAACTAGCCTTGAATGTTGACCACACGCCCTGTCCAGCCACCCCCTCCCCAGGCCTCCCCAATTCAGCAGCGACATCCCTCTTACCGCTCTCTTCTTCGGTCAAATTGGGGCGGCCCTGGCTGGTGATCTGGTAGCCCGGCCCGTTCCCATACACGATGGATGTGTACGCCTTCCTGTCTGCTGCTAATGCAGGGGCCAAGCCTGTGGAGGGAGCGTAGTGGACAGTGAGGAATCTTCTTTCCAGGCCAAGGGCTGGTTTCCTTTCTGGGCAAGCTCCCAAGGGCCGGATTCCAGTGGGGCCAAGGGCCAATGGCAAAAGTGGGCAGAGCAGGGCATGCCCATTCTGCCTTTGTGTGGGAGGCTGCTTTCTACACACACTCGCACACACCCCTCCCTAACCCCCATCCAGACAAGCGAGAGGCATGGTCTGAGTTCAAGGGCACATTCCAGCCAGGCAAAAACACCCATGGTGTGAAGCAGAGCCACTGAAAGGCACGACCCAAGGAGAGGGTGATGAGGAGGGCCAGACAGAGCTTGTGGACTCTCCTTTCTTGGAGGTTTTAAAGCAGAGATTGGGTGGCCGTCTGTCTTGGATCTTTTAGCTAAGATTCCTGCATTGCACGGGGTTGGGCTAGATGACCCTCGGGGGTCCCTTCCAACTTGACGATTCTATGCTTTTATCCCTGGAGGGCCACTCAGCCTGTTAGTTCATCTAGTTCAATACTCTGAGCAGCAGAGGCTCTCCAAGATCTACAGCAGAAGTATTTCTCAGCTCTACTAGAAAACATCTCCCCCCCCCCCTAACTGGGGATGCCAGGTATTGAACCTGGGACCTTTGGCAGGCGAAACAAAGACTTTGCTCTCTAAGCCATGGCCCTTTCTGGACGCAGCCCAAGAGGCTGTGCATCCTCACTGCATTGTTACCACCATATTCTTCCAGCGGTTTGGACCACAGTTCTGAAGACCTGCATGGATGGCCTTTGGGAAATAGATAGCTGCCTTATGTTTAGCCTGGAAAAGAGGAGACTGAGAGAAGATCTGAGAGCCATCTTCAAATATCTCAAGAGCTGTGACGTGGAAGAGGGAGCAAGCTTGTTTTCTGCTGCTCTGGAGGGGAGGACATGTACCAATGACTTGAAGATGCAAGGAGATTCCGACTAAACATCAGGAAGAACTTTCTGACATGAGGAGCGGACCAACAGTAGAACGGTCTCCCTTGGGAGGTTATGGGCTCTCTTTCCTTGGAGCTTTTAAAGCAGAAATTAGATAATCATCTGTCGTGGATGCTTTAGCTGAGATAGCCCCATTGCAGAGGGCTGGACTAGATGACTCTCAGGGTCCCTTCCAATTCTACAATCCTAAGTCAGGCCAACGGTCCATGTAGCTCTGCATTGCCTGCACTGGCAGGCAGTGGCTCTCCAGGGCTTCAGACTGGGCTTCCTCAGTCCTATGTGAAGATCCTACAGGACCTTCTACATTCCAGGCAGCTGTTCTAACCCTGATCTACGGCCCACCCCCCCCCCCACATCCAGCTGAGCCCACCAGAACCAGAACTGACGGGTTCCTCGCCAGCCCCATACCGAAGATGGAGGAGCCTCTCAACGTGTAGCCGCCAAAGCCAAAGACGTGGGAATGGTCAGCGGTCACCACGGTCAAGGTGTCAGCTTCTTGCGTCAGCTCCCCTGCCCGCTGGACAGCTTTGTCGAACTCCACTGCCTCGGTGAGAGCCTGCTTGGCAATGCCGTTGTGGTGTCCCAGGTCAATCTTGCCTCGTGCGGAGAAAAGGGCAACTTAGAAAGAGAGAGATCAGGGAAAACACCTACAATCGCCCAGTTAATGGATCCCCCTTTCACTGAGCTGTTTACTAATTTTTAACTACAAGATCCCAGTCTGCCTACCACCCAAACCCTGGTCAACGCAGCCCAGAAGATGGCCCAACTTATCTTCAACGAAGAGGTAGAATCCCTTGGGGTTGCGGCTGAGGATCTTTAAGGCGACCTCAGTCATCTCCGCCAGAGATGGGTCAGTCTGATTGTTGCGGACCAGATCATATTTCATGTCACCAGGTTCAAAGAGGCCTGGGGATAACAGAGAGAACAACAGCCTGTTCTAAGTGCATCATGCGAGAAAGGACTGTTTTGAGGCGTGCTGGGTGAGAGGGTGTCCAAGAGTCAGCTGGCAGTAAATCACACCATTCAAAGCTGGAGTTATGTCTTTATTAGCAATAACATTATCTCTGCAGACTTGGCTGAGTGTCAGGCCTAATGAGCACAGCAGCTCATCCCCATGGGTCTGGCCCCCATGAAGCCGTTGCCAAGACTGAAGGCTCCTGCCTTCCTACAGTTGTCTAAGTCCTCTCCAGGGTTTCCCCAAGCAATCTGAGACTTCACCTATGTGACGCTATTTTCTCCTCCGCCCTTTTCATGCCTCTCCTAGTCATAGACGTCAACTTACAGATTTGAAAATAAGGGGCCTGCAGCCTCGAAAATAAGGGATCAGCAACCAAAATAAGGGATTTTCTGAACACAGGTATGTTCAGCTTCTGAGCCCCTCCAAGCCAAAGGCAGAAAGCCCAGCCAGCAGCCAAACGAAGCCTCAAGTGGTGGTTCCCACAGCGCAGCAACCCGGCAAAGGGGATGCAGCAAGGAAAACCACCGTCACCTCTCTGCTGGGAAGCGCTGAGCAAAGGCGAGTCCCCAGGCAACACGGTCAATTTGATCGGCACAAGGCATGCAAGCTCCACCCCCCAGTCGTTCTTAGACTCCTTATTGGGTGAGCAACGCAGCCAAGCAACACAGCTGGAGCCTCCCTGGCTGGCAGGAAGGGAGGGAGGGAGAGGAGCTGCTTCCTTTGAAACCCGGGAAATTTAAGGGACATCATCAATAAGGGACAGCAGCGGGACACAGCACTGGGATAAGGGACTTTCCCACCAAATAAGGGACAGTTGACAGCTATGCTCCTAGTTCTGAGAGACCAGGCAAGAGGGGAGCTTGTCACAGGACAAGTAGGAGACACCTGGGACCCTTCAGCAGCCTGACTCATCTCTGCCTCTTGGCCTCTGCTGCTTCAGCTTCTGCCTCCGATTCTGGACTGCTCTCTGCCACAGACTCTCCCAGCTCACTGAGCCCTGTTACCTCTTCAGCTTCCGACACCTCCTCTCCCCAGTCCTCTCCCTCTTCTCCGTCTGTCCACTCAGTGTCATCCCACCACCACTCCCCGGGTTCTGAGTCTTCTTCCCCTGAGGATTCCCTAGCTGGTTCCTCCCACCATTCCTCTGCATCCAACCAGCCCAAGACAGAAGATTTGTCAGAAGAAAGAATGAGTTCCTAGCCCTCTCCAAGCCACAGTTCACACAATCTGGCGGAACCAAGTGCTACAGCAGAGGTGAGCAACCTCTGGCCGCTTGGCTTAAATAAGAACTATCCAGGGTCCTGTTTTGACCTGTGAGCCTGTTTTTGTGAGGATACCCAGAGCTTACAGGATTAACAGCTCAAGGGAAATGGCGTCCTGTCACTGGGGCGTGTTTGCATCTTTATTATGTGAACGTTTTTATTTTTTGTTTTGGCTGTGACAGGAGAAGCATCGTGTCTTCGCTTTCCCCTGGCTGTTGTCATTTTGCTGCTGTACAATGAACGCATCATAGAATAGAGGAAGCCGTTGTATGAAAGTTTTACTGCATGGCTGAGATTTCTTCCACACAGGGACACCACTGCGCAAGATACTCTGCTGTAGCCGGGAGAAGCAGATTGGCACAGTGGAAGCGGACTGGATGCCACAGCAGTCCCGCTGTTGGCAGCCTTGAGGGACTCTGAACGGAATAGTTTTCTCCAAGCCACATCCACCTGGGCATCATATGTGAAGCCAGGTGTGGGGCAGGAAAAGAGATGGCTGCAAAGGAGCCCTCAGGAGCTCTGAAGTTGTCGTGCTGTCAGGTGATTGACAGGCCCCAGCAGCTTGTCTCTGGGGCTGAAAATGGCTCCCCACCCCAGGGTTGCAGCTTTTCCCAGAAGGCACCATTTTGGGTGCAGTGGGACTGGTGAGAGGAGAGAGGTGCTGGCTGTGCCACAAAACCCTCCCTCCTGGAATTTCACACATGTCATGGGGCTTCCCTCACTCCCCACATGAGGAAAATTCACACGTGAAGAGAGACACAAGGAAATCTGCAGCCCAAAGCGGTTCGGTCCAGGATTTCTCCTTGATTCTCCTGTGCATATAAACTGGTCTGAAATGCATTCTGAGAAAAACACTTCTAATCGCTGCAACAGGGAAGAGTGGTGAGTGATATGCATTTCAAGACAGGGCTGAATAAGGCTGTGTGTGCCTTTGAAGCACATTCAAAGCATATTCTTTTTCTCAAAGAATTCTGGGCACTGTAGTTTGTTAAGGGTTGCTGGGAATTGTCACTCTGCGAGGGGTGAACTACATTGCCCATAACCCTTTGAGGGAAATAATGTGCTTTAAAGCTGTAAGCTGCCTAAGACACCATGGATGAAGAAACTGGGAGGCAAATGGGGATTTGAACCCATTACCCATGAGGCGGCTCACAGCTGGGTCGTCTGCAGCACTCAGGAGCTGTGTTCGGTTCCAGACGTACTTGGTGCCCTACGAAGAAACACAAAGAATTGAGGGGATATTTTCTACGCCTCTCAGGTCCAACGTAGCTTGCCATATCCACCACAGTTTAAAATGTGTTTCCTTTTGGAGAATATTTGCCTGTCTACTCCAATATTGTCCCCTCTGTGAGGTGGGATTTTTGTTAAACCCATTATCAGTTAGGCCAGCATCACGTATGCAGAAACATGACCTGACCAAAAGACTGGTAAGAGCCACTTTTGGAGTTGGCTGTTGAAGTGAAAAACAGCTCCAGATAAGGCACAAGAAGGGCTCTGCGCATACAGTAAAAAAGATTGAGCTGAGTAAGTGTTTCCAAGGATTGTGGTTGGATGAGAGATTGTGGGGTGACGGGGTGGCAGAAGGTGGATGGGGAGAGAATGAAATACCGTATTTTTCGCTCTATAGGACGCACTTTTTCACCTCCAAAAATGAAGGGGAAATGTGTGTGCGTCCTATGGAGTGAATGCAGGGGGGAGGCAGGGAGGAAAAGCCCCCAAGAGCCGCACACAAGCTCCGCGCGGCTCTTGCGGGCTTTTCCCCAGGAGGGACAAGGGACTGACGCGGCCAGTCAGTCCCTTCTCCCTCCTCGTAGAAAAGCCCACAGGAGCCGCACGCTCCTTAAAGGGTGCGCGGCTCCTGTGGGCTTTTGCGGGAGGTGGGGGTATTGCCATAGCCTCGTGCAGCCTCTCCCGGCTGGAGAGGGGGTGTGCGGCTATGGCAGCAGCCTCTTTAGCCTCGCGCCACCTCACCAGCCGGGAGAGGGTGTGCAGGGCTAAAGAAGCCATAGCCCCGAGCTTCCCCAGCAGCCCTGAGAAGCTCGCGGAGCAGCGGGAAGGCTTCGCGCCTTTCCGCTGCTCCCCGACCTGCTCTTTGGGGCTGGTGGTGGGCTTCCCCCCGCCAGCCCCAAAGAGCAGGTCGAAAGGAACCTGAAGCCTGGAGAGTGAGAGGGGCCGGTGCGCACCGACCCCTCTCGCTCTCCAGGCTTCCAAGGTAGCCACCTGAAGGCGACTCAACGCACCTTGAACGGCACCTTGTTTTAGACGGGGAAAACAAGAGGCGGAAAATTCTCCCTCTCTCTGCGCAGCGCCTCCTGCCGCTTTGCTGAAGGGGTGCTGGGCAGAGAGGGAGAGATTTTTTTTCTTCTTGTTCTCCCCCCTCTAAAACAAGCCGCGTCCTATGGTTGGGTGCGTCCTATAGAGCGAAAAATACGGTAGCAAAGATTACATATATTTTTCCTACACAGAGAGCATTCCAAGCTCTCGCAGAGATGCATTACTGAATAAAGTCTGACTAGTTGGGTATTGTGTGTGAGCTTCCATACTTGAACCCACAAGGGGAAATTCTCCCCACATGACTGGCAGCCGCTCTCCAAACGCTGAAGAAAAAAGAGCTCTCTGTCATGTGCTCCTTTTAACTGGAGGTGCCAAGAATTGAACCTGGCATCTTTTGAATTTAAGCATGAGCACAAATCTTCTGCTGAGCTGCAATCCCTCCCCTGATGGCTGGCTGTGTGGCCCAATGGGACCCACAGACTAAATAACAAGACCCCCTTTGGACACACCCAGCATTGACGTCTTATCTCATAGAAGCATAGTTGGAAGGGACCCCGAGGGTCATCTAGTCCCACCCCCTGCAATGCAACATCAGAGACATTTTACCCTTTGAAGAATTGCATGAGCTGCAGTTTCATAAGGGTTGCTGAGAATTGTAACCCTATGGTGACTGAAAATCTTTGCGAGGAGAAACATGCTCCAGAGGTATACAATGTGTGCACAGCCAAAGTACATTGCAAATGATGTTGCACAACACGTACACACCCGTTTCCCATTGAAATAAATAAATTAAGGTCTTATATATATAATAAATGTTCATAAATGTACCAAGCAAACACGTACATAAATATGTGAACCACATGTCTGAGGCAGCGCAGGAGGGCAGTCCTGGAGCCATTTTGGCTCTCAAACTGACCAAATGTTTTCTCTGCAAGGTCAAAGGAAAATGGAAAAGCCTCCCCATTGCCTTTTCTTTCACAAATCCTGTCTTAAGGGTATATCTGTGTATGAATGGGGTGAGCCTGTGGCCTGGCTCAGGAACTGGGTATTTGTTACTAGCCAGGCTCCCCAGGGTAAGCATTAACTGGTAACCTGCCAGACAGGAGATAAACAATGACAGGAGGTAAACAACGCACTCAGATTTCTGCTGTAGACCGCCCTTTTTGTGATGTAGGTATGATGTATCTGGAGGGGGGTGGTCTTGAGCTACACCCCTTCTGTGATGGGGTATGATGTTTCTGGGGGTGGTCTTGGACTCCAAGGCGGGCAAATTAAAATGTCTATATAAGGGCGGGCACACCTTGGTTCTGGGTCCTCCTCCGTTCTCCTGCGTGTAAGAGGAGCACCCTGTTGCAACAGATCAATAAAGATCAGGCTTACGAGCTGCTTTGCTTCTCAATATTCTCTGGTTGGCCTCCTTTTCTTCGACCAATGGAGAACCTACAAAGCACTCTATAAGGGCTCTTGTGTCCCCCATAAGGGAATAAGGGCAGATTTTCATTTATTACACCATCCTCGTGTCAAGTCCACATTTCTGAAAGCAAAAGCATTTGGGTGAGATAAGCTTACCGGCGAGGAGTTAAGCCACTCTGTGATGAGGTTCTTGCCATCCTGGCGTATGCCCTTGCTGGAGTTGGTGTTGTACTCGGGGTCCTGAGTGCCCGCTGGAGTCATGTACTTCCGGCCGCCGCCCAGGATCACCTGTCAAGAAA
Source organism: Podarcis muralis (assembly GCF_964188315.1). NCBI lineage: Eukaryota > Metazoa > Chordata > Lepidosauria > Squamata > Lacertidae > Podarcis > Podarcis muralis. The sequence goes on along the minus strand of NC_135660.1, from coordinate 5,213,444 downwards.
GTCACACGTCGTAGGAAGGGTTGTGTGAATGTGCACATAAGCGAAAGCAAGCACTCAGGGGAGCCATCTTGGCAGGAGATTTCCCAGGTTTGAAGGGACCCAGAGCAAGGACACCTCGAGGGGTGGACTGTAGGAATGGATTTACACAGGCACTGGGAGAGGATATATGATATAGTTATTATCCTTCCTTGCTCAAGTGGGTGAGATCAACAGAATACCATGTTTTGCAGCTTAAACTTGGAAGCTAAAACAAGGTTGATTTAACCTTCTGGAAGCAATAATCCAGGAAGCTTTTTTACGACAGGGTGGGTTTCCCTGGTATCTCCCATTTAAAACAACATTGTTTTGTGAAGAAGTAAAAGTAGTATTTACTTACATAATCTAGGTCTTGAAGCAGCAGTTATGGCAGAAAAATGGAAGGGCAGGTTTATAACTACTATCTAAGTTACAAAAGTACAAAATGTAAGTTCAGAATGTGTGGTCAGCTTGGAAGCATGATGGGGAAGAGGGAGACGCCCAGGAAGGAAGGAAGAATGCAGTGTTACAGCTGCAGGGAGTCGCAAGTGGGGAGAGGGCACCAGGTTGGCAAAAGCTGCCCCACAGCTTACCCTGAGCAGGATAACAGAGCAGAGAGGGCAGGAGTGGATTGCAAGCCCAGAAAGGTGGAGGTTTGCTGCCCCTCCCCACAACCCACCGTCAGGTTGACGTTTTTAACAAGTTGCTGAGCGATGTCCTTGCAGCCTTCCGAAATTGCTGAGGCGGGCATGTCGGCGTCCGAGTACCAGTTCCGGTTCACCACGTGGGCATAGTTCCCAGAGGGCGATGCATGCTGGACTCGCGTGGTGGTCACAATCCCCACAGACTTTCCTGAAATGGGGGGGGGGGGGGAGAGAGAGAGAGAGAGAGAGATTGTCTGCAAGAGGGACTGTCTGAGCCAGGCAAGAGATCCTCATTGAACTGGGGTTTTGGCTTTGATCTGAAACTTGGAGGAAGGAGAAGACAATGCTTCTGGGCATGTCCCCTAAGTATGAAAGGACCATGCTTACCATCTACATCTCTGGGATTAAGGGTTTGCAAGTGTGAGGGCAAACTCTGAGCCCAACAAGACGTAACTAAGTTGCGGGGGGGAGGGACGCGGGTGGCGCTGTGGGTTAAACCACAGAGCCTAGGACTTGCCAATCAGAAGGTCAGCGGTTTGAATCCCCGTGACGGGATGAGCTCCCGTTGCTTGGTCCCTGCTCCTGCCAACCTAGCAGTTCGAAAGCACGTCAAAGTGCAAGTAGATAAATAGGTACCGCTCCGGCGGGAAGGTAAACGGCGTTTCTGTGCGCTGCTCTGGTTTGCCAGAAGTGGCTTAGTCATGCTGGCCACAGGACCCAGAAGCTCCCTCTGCCAATAAAGCGAGATGAGCACCGCAACCCCAGAGTCGGTCACGAGTGGACCTAATGGTCAGGGGTCCCTTTACCTTTACCTTAAGTTGGGGGGGCACACACAAAAAATGTATGTAACCAAGCGTTGGGATGCTGCCCCCTGGTGGCCTGGAGGTGTTGAGACTCCTTACAAGCATCAGAGAGCTTTAGTCAGACAAACCACCCAGATGGCTACAAAAATGGTTGCCAACCACCATGGGGTGGCAAATTGATTCCACCAACCCCTGAACCCCACTTCCTCTGATGTTCATTTTAGCTGTACGTCTTGGGCAAATGGATTTGCCACAAACTGTTCTGCTCCACCTCCAGACCCAAGAAGGCTCTGACCCAGGGGCCCTATCCTGACTCAAAACATTTCTCTTAAAGCATCAAGAAGACCTAGCAGGCCGGGAGTTGGACACAGCATACATTGAAGGCACATGGCTTCCCCCAAAGAATCCTGGGAACTGTAGTTTACTCCCAGCGCCCGCTAGTAGCTACAGTTCCCAGGGTTCTTTGTGAGGAAATAAAAGTGCTTTAATCCCACCCCTCGTGTGAATGAGACTCTGTTTCTCCATCTGTGCCCTCCATCTTACCAGCTGCACGGGCTCTCTGCATCACAGACACGACTTCGTTGCCAACTGTCGTGTTACACTGGCTAACCCGGGCAGCGGCATTCAGCCCAATAGTTTTGTAGTTGCCCTTCACCCCACAGAGGTAGGCGGTGGCGGTGCCAGCACTGTCGGGCACTTGCCGGTCCACGTTGTACGTCTGCCAAAACCAAAGGAGACATGGCTGGGAAGAAGCTTAGAGGCTGCCCTCTCACACCCTCCAGCGAGCTGTTGGGAGGCCGGCCCTACTGTTGGGGTAAGGGAACGGTAGGCAGCCGTTTCCCGCAGCCCGTGAACAGGACGTGAGAAAATTGCTTGTGACGTGGCATTTCTGTCAGCGAGAACAGTGTCACGTACGCAAGAACATGGCAAAACCACGTGGCTGGAAGCTAACAGCTGACCATCAAAGTGAAAAACAACTGAGGTAAGGTGCATGGAGGGTTTTGCACGTAGAGTTTGAAAAAGTGGGTTGAGTAAGTTTTTCCAAGGATGAGAAATTGTGGGGTGATGGGGTGGCCGTAAGGTGGTTGGAAGAGGATGAGACAGCCAAGGTGACATCATTTTCCACTACAGTGGTACCTCGGGTTACATACGCTTCAGGTTACAGACTCTGCTAACCCAGAAATAGTGCTTCAGGTTAAGAACTTTGCTTCAGGATAAGAACAGAAATCGTGCTCTGGCAGCGCAGCAGCAGCAGGAGGCCCCATTAGCTAAAGTGGTGCTTCAGGTTAAGAACAGTTTCAGGTTAAGAACGGACCTCCGGAACGAATTAAGTACTTAACCCGAGGTACCACTGTATAGTGTGTGTGCACTGGTAAGCTCTGGCAGACTCTTAGGACTCCATCTGGTAATGCATTACTGAATCTAATTAGGAATTGGGTGTGAGTCTCCGCACTTGAACACCCAAGGGAAATGTCTCCCACACTTGCATTGATGGTGGGTTCTCTGTGGTTCCTCAATCACACCTTGACTAAGGCTGTAGCTCAGTGACAGAGAATCTGCTTTGCAGGAGGAGGAAGGTCCCAGCTTCCATCCTCAGCATCTCTAGTAAAGAACTCCTCTCTCAACCCCTGGAGAGAGGCTGCCAGTCATTGCAGACAACAGTTGACAGCAGGTGAAAATTCAATCATGTGACGCTTTTCCATGCCCAATGAATGGGAAAATGTGATATAGCTGCCACAGGCCCTTTACTGGCTCTCTGCCGCCTCTTCCAGCAATGCTCCCCAAACCAACTTGCTTAAGACTCATAGCTATCAACCGTCCCTTATTTGGCAGGGAAGTCCCTTATCCCAGCGCTGTGTCTCGCTGCTGTCAGTTATTGATGGATGTCCCTTAAATTTCCCAGGTTTCAAAGGAAGCAGCTCCTCTCCCTGCCTCCCTGCCGGCCAGGGAGGAGGGAGGCTCCAGCTGTGTTGCTTGGCTGCATTGCTCACCCAATAAGGAGTCTAAGAACGACTGGGGGGTGGAGCTTGCATGCCTTGTGCCAATCAAATCGGCTGCGTTGCTTGGGGACTCGCCTTTGCTCAGCGCTTCCCAGCGGAGTGGTGACGGTGGTTTTCCTTGCTGCATCCCCTTTGCCGGGTTGCTGCGCTGTGGGAACCACCGCTTGAGGCTTTGTTTGGCTGCTGGCTGGGCTTTCTGCCTTTGGCTCGGAGGGGCTCAGACGTTGAACATACCTGTGCTTGGAAAATCCCTTATTTTGGCTGCTGATCCCTTATTTTCAAGGCTGCTGGTCCCTTATTTTCAAATCTGTAAGTTGACAGCTATGTTAAGACTGCACTTGGCAGTTGCATGCATGCAAGGTGTGAGCTTGAGCTATGAGCCTTGCCCAAAGAAGGTGCAGTCAGTACAAGCTTCACCTGCTGAATTACTGCCTGATTGGCCTCAAGTAAAGAAAAAGAACCTTCTCAGCGGAAAGGAAGGCACGATTCCCGGAAAGCCATTTGCTCCCCACCCCCCCGAACTGCAGGGACAAGCGCAGATGGAAGGCACCTTGGAAAGAGCCACATAAGGGAAGGCGTCCATCGCCAGAGGCAACTGGGGGCTCAGCTGGTTCTTCATCTCTCCCTTCAGGATTCGGGCGGCGGTGATGGTGGGGAGGCCCATGCCTGACAGGAGACAGAGTGAGAAGGTTTGCAGCCCACAGGATCCCGACACAAACACCTCTTATGCCCCTCAATACACAGTGTTCCCAGAGCAGTTTCCTCCCAGAGAAACGACATCTACTGTATTTTTTGCTCCGTAAGATGCACTTTTTTCTTCCTAAAAAGTAGGGGGAAATATCTGTGCGTCTTATGGAGCGAATGTGTGGTCCCTGGAGCCAAATTTCCCAGGGGCGAAAAGCAGATCATGCTTTTTTTCTTTTCTTTTTTTGAAAGAGGGAAGCGGGTGTTGAAACAAAGCCGCTGATCGTTTGCCGATCGGGGAGAGAGATAAGGGATGCTAGAGATAAAGGAGGCTGCCTGGTCTGGGGGAGGTAAAGACAGCAAACTTGCAAAGGGGGGGAAACAGGAAGACTAAAGCAATAAGGTGAGGAATTAGAAGAAAAGGAGGAGCAAAAAACTGCTCCAGCTAAGGAAAAGACACTAAGGCAAACAAGAGGGAATGGAGTATTGAAAGGAAACAGCTGATCGGTGTGATCAGAAGAGAGATAAGGGACCTAGAGGAGGCTGCCTGGGAGGGGGGAGGTAAAAGCCCATGGATCCTCAGGATTTTTACATTGGGTCACCCCAAATTCACCCTCAGATCACATAGCATGTCCATGGCTACAGCCTGCACCAAAAAAATCACGCATCCACTGTTTCCTGGGGCCACAATGGCGCAAAAACATGGTTACAAAGCACAGATCCACATGGATCCTCAGGATTTTTGCATTGGGTCACCCAAATTCACCATCAGATCACATGTGTGTGGCCACAGCATGAACCACAAAAATCATACATCCACTGTTTGGTTCAGAATATTTTTTTCTTCTTGTTTTCCTCCTCTAAAAACTAGGTGCGTCTTACAGTCAGGTGCGTCTTATGGAGTGAAAAATACGGTATTTCACACTCCCTGACTTCACCAAAACAAAAAATAACCCAGCTTAAGGCAGCAGAAGGAAAGATGGTTTGAAAGAGGGACTGGTGCTTTGGATCAACTATGAAACTAATGAAGCTTATACCCCAGCGCCCCCAATCCCAGAGGGCCCCCAGAAACGGCTTTAGTCTACATTGCTTACAAAAGTGGGGTCTAGTAGACCCAGGGTGGATCTATACACAGGAATAAAATGCTATAAATAAGCCAGAAATTAAACCGTTATAACAAAAGAAAAAAACCACTATGGAAAATCACAAAGAATTTTTTTTTGCTCTTCATTGCCATCTGGTGTTGCATATTTATAACACATTCAAAATGCTGGGTTTTTTGTGCTTTTTTTACTAATGTAGCTGAGTCCCCAATTTGAGTTGCATGACTCAGATTGATTAATTTGTTTTTGGTATATATTTCAACATTCCCAAGGTTTGAGAGTCAGAAGCACAGCTGTTGTAAAGGTGGAGTGTTGTGTTTAAGTTGGCTGTTCTGCTGCAGCTGATGCTTCCCTCCCCTTTTAAACAGAGGTCAGAACAAAGAGGAATAATGATGAGTCCATTCACGTTCTCAGGCGGATCCCAAAAACACAAACTCGTGGAAAATTTGTGGAGATCTGTCATGGAACAACCCAATTGAAGGAGGTGACAGAGGTTACCCAGAGCTCATTGCTGGCTGTGAAGGGGCCCCACTGCTTGCACCCCAGTTTTTGACCAGAGGCAAAGAGGTTGCACGAATATTGCAGTTGTTGTATAAGAGATTATTATTTTAACCGATATGTAATTGAAATTAATAAGATTTTGGAACGCAGAAATAAAGAAAATAATCAAAGCATCAATTCTAGCATGTGGGGTGGGGGGGTGGCACCTAAATTATATAATTCGGTATTTGAATGATTGGTATTAGTAATTGTATTATAGGCGTCTGGTTGGCCAGTGTGAGAAATGACTGTTGAAATAGGTGGGACTTTGGCCTGATCTTCTTACGTTCTTAATTTATCTCACTTAATTTGCATAACAATCAGTTCCCATAATCTTCGCAGCCTCCGGAATTGTTTCCTTCCTGACTTTGGAACCAGAGTTTCCCTGAATTGTGAACGTCAAGAGTCCAAAGAAGACTATTGACAACACGACCAGCAAATCATTATGGCACACACCTTCTGAACATTTAATGCCAGTTAATGAGAGCCATTAATGCACCGATAGTGTTTCCCTTGATATAGGACTCCTGTCCAAATTGGTTTATCAGCATCAAACACAACCTGGAGGAGGAAAGCAAGCTTCTGCATTCTTGGAATTGGCTCTTGGAAATGCAAGGCTCAGGGAAAGGGGCTTGTTTGACTATGCAGCCTTCCCAACCAGTGACGTAACATGTGGGGGGAGGCCACGGGGCAGTTGCCCTGGGCACAAAATTGTTTGGGGCGCAAAATCCCAACACATGGTGCTGTCTCAAAACAGCTGCGTGCTTCTGTCACTGGGCTCTGTTGAAAACAGCTTCTACTAGAACCAGGAAGTGACCTCTCCAGGCAACAGAATGGTTTTTCTTTTCTTATCTCTGTGGCTATGATCTCCTGGGTGGCACAATAGCTATTAGGCCAGTGATAGCCAAACTTGGCCCTCCAGCTGTTTTGGGACTACAACTCCCATCATCCCTAGCTAACAGGACCAGTGGTCAGGGATGATGGGAAGTGTAGTCCCAAAACAGCTGGAGGGCCAAGTTTGGCAATCACTGCATTAGGCAGTTGAATGCACAAGCGTACTCTGTCTATTTCTCTCCTTCCGTGCTGTCTCGGGATCTGGCAACCCATGGTACGCCACTGTTCCCAACCTGGTGCCCTCCAGGCATTTTGGAGCCCAACAACATCAGCCAAGCATCAGGTTGGGGAAGCCTCGGCTTGGGAGTGCTGACTTGGTTCTACATTGGGGCTGACATTGTTCTGTGTGCACTTAGTTCTGCATGCACAGAGAGAAGAATTTATTCTCGCTCATGTTACACAGACAGGGGAGCGCAACCCAAGCGTTTCGCCCACTTACCATCTCCCAGGAAGAGGATGAGGTTCTTAGCTTTGTAGTGCCGGGGACGGAGGCTCAGGGCTTGCTCGATGGCCTTGAGAGCCTGCTGGTTCCAGAAGGAGGGCTTCTCCTCTTGAGCTTGAGGAACAGAAAACAACAACCAGGAATTAGGGTTGGCAGTGCAAACCTTTCTTATGACTCCCCCAGATGACTGGTTTATTGAACTTCATCCTGATCTGCTTCCACAAAGCCTACATGAAGGATAGATTGGTTAGTATTGATTTGTCTACAGGGAGGATATACACCTTCCCATTCATAGAAGCATAGAATCATAGAACTGGAGGGGATTCCTGAGGGTCATCTAGTCCAACCCTCTGCAATGCAGTAATCTCAGCTAGATCCACAAGAGATGGCCATCCAACATCTGCTTAAAATCTCCAAAGGAGAGTCCACCACCTTCCAAGGGGGGTCTGTTCCACTGTGAAGCAGCTCTTACTGCCAGAAAATTCTTCCTGATGTTTAGTCGGAATCTCCTCTTTAGAATTTAAATCCATTGGTTGGGTTCCTACTTTCTGGAGCCGCAGAAAAAAGCTTGCTCCATCTTCCATGTGACAGCCCTTTAGATATTTGAAGATGGCTATCATATCTCCTCTCAGACTCCTCATATCCGGACAGAACATACCCAGTTCCCTCAACTGCTCCTCATATGGCTTGATTTCCAGATCCTTGATCATCTTGGTTGCTCTCCTCTGCACACGTTCCAGATTGTCAATGTCATTCTTAAACTGGGGTGCCCGGAACTGGATCAACGTTTGTTGACCACACACTTTTCAGCACACCTGCTTGCTTGTCAGTTTCCAAACTGCACAAAGTTTGCTGTTTAAAAAGTGGATTTGTTGCCCTAGGAAAGCAGAGCCACTTTAACTGCACAGACCTTAATGTCTAGTATGTGCTCATATTCCTCCTGCAAAATACTGGCAGCCTGGAAGCAACCTTAGTAAGCACGTGCAACCTGCAATTAACTGGTGAGGGAGAGATTGCATATCAAATCCCCAGAAAAAGAGGAGTGTCAGGCCTGGAGAACCAGGAATGAACAGTGTGTGGGATAAATCAGCCTCATATAACCAACATGCTCAAGTCTCTTTATTGCATGAAGGGGTTAAGACCATAAAGTAAGCTGTCCTGCCAGGCTTAGCTTGAACGCTTCCCCTCACATTGGTTTACCAAACTCTGTTCTCCCACTTCTTACTCTTCCACCATACAAACCCTACCAATAAAGAGATCTGTGTGGCTTCAGCAAGCCATCTTTGTGTTTCTGTACAAATCATAGAATCATAGAGTTGGAATAGACCACAAGGGCCATTGAGTCCAACCCCCTGCCAAGCAGGAAACACCATCAGAGCACTCCTGACATATGGTTGTCAAGCCTCTGCTTAAAGACCTCCAAAGAAGGAGACTCCACCACACTTCTTGACAGCAAATTCCACTGTCGAACAGCTCTTACTGTCAGGAAGTTCTTCCTAATGTTTAGGTGAAATCTTCTTTCTTGTAGTTTGGATCCATTGCTCCGTGTCCGCTTCTCTGGAGCAGCAGAAAACAACCTTTCTCCCTCCTCTATATGACATCCTTTTATATATTTGAACATGGCTATCATATCACCCCTTAACCTCCTCTTCTCCTGGCTAAACATGCCCAGCTCCCTTAGCCGTTCCTCATAAGGCATCGTTTCCAGGCCTTTGACCATTTTGGTTGCCCTCCTCTGGACACGTTCCAGTTTGTCAGTGATAAATAATTGAGAAACATTTACCATTTTGGAACCAAAGCTATACCGCCTGTCTTTTCTTGCTGCTGTATGGAAAAGCACATGAATCTGACCTTTGAAGAGTTTGTAAGTAAACCATTTTTAACTTACCAAATGTGTGCTCTCTTTCTATGCTAAGGGAAGAGGAACTTTGGAAGCAACTTTAGAAGGGGATATTTTAAAGGTCGAGCAGCCTATATTTCCACGTTTTACTTTGCTGCCTGTTTTGTGATTTTAAATTTCTGCTGGGGCTCTCTCACCAAAGGTACTTGCCCCGAGCCTTGATCTAGGCAACCAGGGAATTCTCCTTTTTATTTTACCATACCTACATTTTTCTTTCAACCAAATACTAAAAACAAACACAGTGAATGGAGAACTTGCTCCAGGTATAGAACTTGCTTATTTCAACTTCAAACACCTGCTCCAAATGGAGCCGTAGACTTTGGACCGATTCATCCAGGCAATCACTATTGAACCTTGATAAATTTTATTGCACTCAAGATGTTTTGCCTGGCAGCCAAAACAAGTGTCTATTTTAGAATGATTATAGAGAGTGAAATTTAATTGGCTTTCTTTATCACTTATCCAGTGCAATCAGTGCACATGACACTTACAAGGTGCAGAGTACAAGAGGCCCCTGCCCCAAGGAGCTTACAATTCAAAAATCAATACACCTGAGGCAGGAGAAACCAAGGAAGGAATGTGAAATTGTCTCAGTTATTTCTGTGGCTGGGAGCATAATTCCAAAGTAAGAACTCTTAGACAGAAAGGTAGACACATAAGCTGATTTAGCTGTGCGTAATAATTAGAGAGACGTATTTTTACACATAGGAAGCTGTCTTGTTCTGAGTCAGAACCATTGGTGCAGGAGTGTCCCCTCCACCAATTTTAATAGGTACTTCCGCAGTTTTATTTTGCAGTGTTAATATCTTCACTATTATTATTATTTTGGCACACCGCCCTGAGACTTTCTCAACTGGAGGGCAGTATGGAAATGTTTAAAATAAAATATGTTCCCCCCCCCCCATGCTCTCATAGATATGCTCAGTAACACAGACTTATTGGTTTGAAGTTGAAAATGTAAGTTACGATAGATAAACACCTTGTTGCTTCAATTTTACAACCCATCCTCTTTTTCAACAGACATTCAGCAGAATATCCCAGTATCTGTTAAAGAAATTATTTATCTGTAAACCCTCGACAAGTGGAACTTGATATGCAACATATTGGAGAGAAGCCAAGTGTATCACTACTATTAATGAACGACCAGACAAACGACATGAAAGACAGTTCCACATTGCACATACTGATCGGGGAAGGGAACTGATGGAAGAACACTTTAATAAGAAAACAAAACGGAGAACCCTTTATGTTCTATCGGAAGGGGTGAAATATGCTGATCTGTATACAGTGATCACATAAGCGCATTGAATCAGGATTGTAGACTTGGGACCCAGAGGGTCATCTAATAATAATAATTGTTTTATTATTATTATTATTATTATTATTATTATTATTATTATTATTATTACTACTACTACTGCTACTACTACTACTACCCCATCCATCTGGCTGGGTTTCCCCAGCTACTCTAGGTAGCTCCCAACAGAATTTTAAAAACACAATAAAACATCAAACATTAAAAACTTCCTTAAACAGGACTGCCTTCAGATGTCTTCTAAAATTCAGATAGTTGTTTATTTCCTTGACATCTGATGGGAGGGCGTTCCACAGGGCGGGCGCCACCACCAAGAAGGCCCTCTGCCTGGTTCCCTGTAACCTCACTTCTCGCAGGGAGGGAACCACCAGCAGGCCCTCGGAGCTGGACCTCAGTGTCCAACCCCCTGCAATGCAGGAATCACAGCTAAAGCATCCGTGACAGATGGACACCCAACCTCTGCTTAAAAACCTGCAAGGAAGGTGAGTCCACTCTGATGTATTTCAATGACTTTGGGTCATCTTTCAGGGGTTTCCATAGCAGATGGGAACTGCAACAAAACAGACCCACTGGTGGGAAGAGAAATTAAAATAAAAGACCAGAATTTGTTCATGTACGCCACAGTCGCCGCAAGAACTTTACTGGCCCAAAGATGGAAAACACAAGATTTACCAACCAACCAGGAGTGGCAGGTGAAGATGATAGAGTTTGCGGAACTTGCCAAATTGACAGGAAGGATCCGGGACCAAGAGGACCAGAGATACAATGACAATTGGAACAAATTTATTGAATATATAAAGGAGAACAACAAAAATATTAAGACACTAGCAGGAGTGGAATAACACCTTCAATGTAAAACAGAAGAGTTATGATAATAAGATACGGAAAAAGTATGTGATGTATATACCAGTGGTTGGGAGGGAGGGAAGTCAGGACTCGGCAGAGTCAAAGGGATTATAATGTGATAATAAGGATGGTTGGGGGGAAAAACTACATGATGAAAACAATAAAAATTTATCTACAAAAGAGACCCACTACCAAAGTCGCTCAGCGCCCCTGAACTTCACAGTAGACACCAGGCAATTATTCAGCTGGGGCAACTTTCCTCACAAATCCCAGGTGGAGAGATTTCTCTTGATACATCCAACCTTCCCATTCTGAGGACACTCCAGGAGACCCTGGGCATGACCCAAACACCCTAATCTTTCTTCACCCTAGCCATGTCCATCTCCCTAAGCTCTGGTACCAACCCAGTAGAGTGGATGATGGGCAGACGCAAGCCACACAACATTACCTGGGATGATGGCACCGGTGAATGCCAGCCCCAGGCAGAGAGCCAGTCCGGAGAGCCACATTGCTGCAAATGGAGCGGAGCTGTTTCAGGGCGAGCGGGAGAGATTTCAGGAAGCTCTGTGACTTATAAGACTAAACCCAGGGAGACCTTTGGACACTTGGACAGCTGCAAACCATCATTAGTGGCACCCAGATTCCTCCCTTCACCAGACCCCACCCTGGGGAGTTTCACAACTGCTGCTGGCAACAGGAAATGTGCAATGGTGCGGTCATCAAGCCAGTTCCAAGGCTTATGGCAGAAGATCAACCTCCACACCGGTTTCAAGTCTCCAGTCCTCACTTTTTAAGAGTGCTTTCTCTCTGCCCCCAACGGTTTCTCCTCTTCCATTGCTTCTTTTCATTGTCTTGTTCTCACTCTATTTGGGCTCTGCCTAAACTTTCCTGCTTTCACCCAGGCCGGTTCCTTCCTGTGCCTTCTGTTATACATGCTCCTAATATCTTGAACCTAGCAGTTTGAAAGCATGTCAAAGTGCAAGTAGATAAATAGGTACCGCTCCAGCAGGAAGGTAAACGGCGTTTCCGTGTGCTGCTCTGGTTCGCCAGAAGCGGCTTAGTCATGGTGCCAAATGACCCGGAAGCTGTATGCCGGCTCCCACGGCCAGTAAAGCAAGATGAGCGCCACAACCCCAGAGTCGGTCACGACAGGACCTAATTGTCAGGGGTACCTTTACCTTTAATATCTCCTATTAGCTCCTGTTGGCCAAGGTAACTTGTCTTTCCTCCTTCCAAACTTCTCCCCCATCTTGTCTTGACAGTAATGGTTGTTGTTGTTGTTGTTGTTGTTGTTGTTGTTGTTGTTGTTTAGTCGTTTAGTCGTGTCCGACTCTTCGTGACCCCATGGACCAGAGCACGCCAGGCACCTCTGTCCTCCACTACCTCCCGCAGTTTGGTCAAACTCATGCTGGTAACCTCAAAAACACTATCCAACCATCTCGTCCTCTGTCGCCCCCTTCTCCTTGTGCCCTCCATCTTTCCCAGCATCAGTGTCTTCTCCAGGGAGTCTTCTCTTCTCATGAGGTGGCCAGAGTACTGGAGCCTCAGCTTCAGGATCTGTCCTTCCAGTGAGCACTCAGGGCTGATTTCATTCAGAATGGAGAGGTTGGATCTTCTTGCAGTCCATGGGACTCTCAAGAGTCTTCTCCATAATTGGATCATGGCCACTGGTCCCATCACCTCCTGGCAAATAGAAGGGGAAGAAATGGAGGCAGTGAGAGATTTTACCTTCTTGGGCTCCATGATCACTGCAGATGGTGACAGCAGCCACGAAATTAAAAGACGCCTGCTTCTTGGGAGAAGGGCAATGACAGGCCTAGACAGCATCTTGAGAAGTAGAGACGTCACCTTGCCAACAAAGGTCCGTATAGTTCAAGCTATGGTTTTCCCAGTAGTGATGTATGGAAGTGAGAGCTGGACCATAAAGAAGGCTGATCGCCGAAGAATTGACGCTTTTGAATTATGGTGCTGGAGAAGACAGTAATGGTGGACCAGCCATTTCAAGCCTCTCCCTTGCCCCACCCCCACGTTCCCTTCTTAAGGTTCCTTAATCTTTGAAACTGACTTTAACCCCCCCCCCCAACAGAAAAGTTTGTTTACTGAGCAGGTTGAGTCACCGAGTGTGTCCCCCCCCCCCGCCAGCAAACAGTTAACTAGCAAGAGCTCCTGATTGGCCAGAGTTCCAAGGGAGGCAGTTGGAGAGGTGAAATATACTCAAGAGTGGATTTCATGCTCTTTATTCAGCTCATAGTGGTGAGGAGGAATGGAAGTTCCCCCAGAATGTCGGCTTTATATACATTATTTACACAATGGGCCCCACATGATTGGCTAATTCCGAGATTCTCCTGTAGGCCAATCAGGTTGTGGATTCACTTCTACCTGGAGCTGGATTGGGTGGCTCCTGTGGACCAATCAGACTGCTGCATTCTGAATCCTATTGTACTAGGACCAATCAGACTGCTGCATTTTGGATCCTATTCAACTCAGTACATAACAAGGAGAGTGAGAGACTGTATGCGAGCGATTCATGGGGTCTGTGAGAGGGATTTCTGTCAGGAGAGTTCGTTCTGACAGGTGGTAGAGCTGAGGAGAGCCGAGAGTATATGCTCTCAGGTTCTGAATTGCAGAATACCATTAAAAAATACTCAAGACACAGTCCCATACAGTGTTCACAGGAAAAAGGGTCCTCAGAGGGAATACAGTCATACCTCATGTTACGTTCAGAGTTTTATGTTTTCATGTTTACGTTCATGTTCAGAGTTTTAGGGCAGCAGCTGAAGAAGGAACAAAAAGGGTTTTCTTGTGTGAGTTTCTTGTGGCTGTTTAGCTGCTCTCTCTGTGCAAAGGTCAGAGGGGGCAGGGCTTCTGTTGAGGTAGGTAGTTTGATCCATATTTTAGATTTAGGGGAGCTAGTCTCAAACATTTGTTGGGGGAGACCTAGGTTTTTTGGGAGGGATTTATTTGTCCTGTCTCCACACTTTTTATGATAGAGGACCACTGTAGTCACCCCCAACGACACGTTCTCAAGATGGAGGGTGAGGGAACAGCTGCAGTCGCCTGTGGTTCCTGCGCAATGTTTGCCATCTTGCCAAAGGTTGCAGGCAGCTTTACCTGCAGCAATTGCATGTTGATTGCCCTCTTAAAAGACAAAGTCCAGCAACTGGAGGAACGTGTAGCTACGCTCCAAAGAATTAGAGACCTGGAACACTTCTTGGAAGCAACAGAGCACACCGTCTCCACCAAGGAAGAGACAGGGGACTCCCCTGAGAAGGTGGCTAGTTCACCAACACAGGAGCCAGATATATGGAGAAACGTGACTCAAAGAAGTAGGAGGCCCAGGGTTCGCTCTGATTGTTTAGAAATACGCAATCGCTTTGAGGTCCTTTCCCCTACTATGGAAGACGAAGAGCAGACTCCATTTGAGGATCTCTCCCTCATTACAGTCGATCAGGTATATGAAGACGAGCAGCAAAGGCAGTCCTCAGGGAATGTCCAGGCGACCTTGGAACGGACAGCTCACAGAAGAACCCCGACCAGACCTAAGAGGAGGCGTGTGGTGGTGATAGGGGATTCCCTACTGAGGGGAACAGAAGCAGTGATCTGTGGGCCTGACAAGATGTCTCGGGAAGTGTGCTGTCTCCCCGGGGCTAAGATCCAAGATGTAACTGAACGACTGCAAGGAATCATAAAACCCACTGACAAATACCCCTTCCTCTTGGTTCATGTGGGAACCAATGACACTGCAAGCAATAGCCTCCAGAAGATCAAAAGAGATTACGAGGCTCTGGGCAGGAAATTGAAGCAATTAAATGCACAAATTGTCATCTCATCTGTCCTCCCAGTTGAACGACGTGGCCCAGGGAGAGAGGGAAAAATAGTGGAAGTGAACAACTGGCTTCGCAAATGGTGTAAACAGGAACGGTTTGGATTCTTAGATCACGGAATGCAGTTTCTTGAAGATGGACTTCTGGCAAGCGATGGGCTGCACCTCACAACGGTTGGGAGGAATGTTTTTGCAAAAAATCTCAGAAACCTCATCAGGAGGGCTTTAAACTGACTAATGTGGGGGAGGGAGACAGTGCTCCTGAAGGTAGGAGTCTATCAATTGATGAAGATGATCATCCAAATGTCATAGACCGAATGGAGCAAAGAGCATGCAGACCTAGTGGTGGGAGGAAAAAATCCTTAAATAAGAGACACGGGGGAATGATTAATGGACTTCAATGTCTGTACACTAATGCGCAAAGCATGGGAAATAAACAAGATGAGCTTGAGCTCCTGGTACAGCAAACTAAATATGACATAATAGGAATCACTGAAACCTGGTGGGATAAATCCCACGATTGGAATGTAATAATGGAGGGATACAATCTATTTCAAAGAAACAGACCAGACAAGAAAGGAGGAGGAGTGGCGTTATATGTCAGGGATGTGTATACCTGTGAAGAGATCCAAGATTTAGAACCTCAAAGCCAAAGTGAGAGCATTTGGGTGAAAATTAAGGGAGAGAAGAATAACAGTGACCTCATTGTGGGAGTTTACTATAGATCCCCAAGCCAAACGGAGGACATAGATGATGCCTTCCTGGAACAGATGGCCAAGCATGCAAAAGGAAGGGAGATAGTAGTAATGGGGGACTTCAATTACCCTGATATTTGTTGGATGTCAAACTCAGCCAAGAGCATAAGGTCAAACAGATTCCTCACTGCCCTTGCAGACAACTTCATTGTCCAGAAAGTGGGAGAAGCAACAAGAGGAACAGCCATTTTAGATCTGGTCCTAACCAATGTTGATGACCTGGTTAGTGGGGTAGAAGTGGAAGGATCATTAGGCGCGAGTGATCATGCTCTTCTGAAGTTTACTATACAGCGGAAAGGAGCAGCCAAGCATACTAGGACTCAATTTCTCGACTTTAAGAAAGCCGACTTCATAAAGCTTAGGGAAGTGCTGGGTGAGATCCCATGGACAGTAATACTAAAAGGAAAGGGAGTTCAAGATGGCTGGGAGTTTGTTAAGAGGGAGATAGTAAAAGCACAACTTCAGGCAATACCAATGAGACGGAAACATGGAAGGTGCCTAAAGAAGCCAGGGTGGCTATCTAAAGAACTTTTAACTGAGTTAAGATTAAAAAAGGATGTGTACAAAAAATGGAAAAGGGGGGAAACCACCAAAGAGGAATTCAAACAAATAGCCAGCACGTGTAGACACAAAGTCAGAAAAGCTAAAGCACAAAATGAACTCAGGCTTGCTAGAGAGGTTAAAAGCAACAAAAAAGGCTTTTATGGGTATGTTCGTAGCAAAAGGAAGAACAAAGAAACCGTGGGGTCACTCAGAGGAGAAGATGGTGAAATGCAAACAGGGGACACAGAAAGGGCTGAACTCCTCAATGCTTTCTTTGCCTCAGTCTTCTCCGATAAAGAAAACAATGCCCGACCTGAAGAATTTGGAGCAAATGATTCAGCAGAGGAAACACAGCCCAGAATAACTAAGGAGATAGTACAAGAATACTTGGCTAGTCTAGATGTATTCAAGTCTCCAGGGCCAGATGAACTGCATCCAAGAGTATTAAAAGAACTGGCAGATGTGATTTCAGAACCACTGGCAGTCATCTTTGAGAATTCCTGGAGAACAGGCGAAGTCCCGGCAGACTGGAGGAGGGCAAATGTTGTCCCTATTTTCAAAAAGGGGAAAAGAGAGGACCCAAATAATTACCGCCCAGTCAGTCTGACATCAATACCAGGGAAGATTCTGGAGCAGATCATTAAGCAAACAGTCTGTGAGCACCTAGAAAGGAATGCTGTGATCACCAATAGTCAGCATGGATTTCTGAAAAATAAGTCATGTCAGACTAACCTGATCTCGTTTTTTGACAGAATTACAAGCCTGGTAGATGAAGGGAACGCAGTGGATGTAGTCTACCTTGATTTCAGCAAGGCATTTGACAAGGTGCCCCATGATATTCTTGTAAAGAAGCTGGTAAAATGCGGTCTTGACTATGCTACCACTCAGTGGATTTGTAACTGGCTGACTGACCGAACCCAAAGGGTGTTCATCAATGGTTCCTCTTCATCCTGGAGAAGAGTGACTAGTGGGGTGCCACAGGGTTCTGTCTTGGGCCCGGTCTTATTCAACATCTTTATCAACGACTTGGATGATGGACTCAAGGGCATCCTGATCAAATTTGCAGATGACACCAAACTGGGAGGGGTGACTAACACCCCAGAGGACAGGATCACACTTCAAAACGACCTTGACAGATTAGAGAACTGGGCCAAAACAAACAAGATGAATTTTAACAGGGAGAAATGTAAAGTATTGCACTTGGGCAAAAAAAATGAGAGGCACAAATACAAGATGGGGGACACCTGGCTTGAGAGCAGTACATGTGAAAAGGATCTAGGAGTCTTGGTTGACCACAAACTTGACATGAGCCAACAATGTGACGCGGCAGCTAAAAAAGCCAATGCAATTCTGGGCCTCATCAATAGGAGTATAGCATCTAGATCAAGGGAAGTAATAGTGCCACTGTATTCTGCTCTGGTCAGACCTCACCTGGAGTACTGTGTCCAGTTCTGGGCACCACAGTTCAAGAAGGACACTGACAAACTGGAACGTGTCCAGAGGAGGGCAACCAAAATGGTCAAAGGCCTGGAAACGATGCCTTATGAGGAACGGCTAAGGGAGCTGGGCATGTTTAGCCTGGAGAAGAGGAGGTTACGGGGTGATATGATAGCCATGTACAAATATATAAAAGGATGTCACATAGAGGAGGGAGAAAGGCTGTTTTCTGCTGCTCCAGAGAAGCGGACACGGAGCAATGGATCCAAACTACAAGAAAGAAGATTCCACCTAAACATTAGGAAGAACTTCCTGACAGTAAGAGCTGTTCGACGGTGGAATTTGCTGCCAAGGAGTGTGGTGGAGTCTCCTTCTTTGGAGGTCTTTAAGCAGAGGCTTGACAACCATATGTCAGGAGTGCTCTGATGGTGTTTCCTGCTTGGCAGGGGGTTGGACTCGATGGCCCTTGTGGTCTCTTCCAACTCTATGATTCTATGATTCTATGATTCTATGATTCTACGTTTGCTTCAGGTTGCGTCCCACGGCGACCCAGAAGTAACGGAACAGGTTACTTCCGGGTTTCGCCGCTTGCGCATGCACAGACATGCAAAATGACATCACGCGCATGCGCAGAAGCAGCAAATTGCGACCCACGCACGCACAGACGCATGTTACGTTCTTTTCAGGTTGCAAACGGGTCTCCGGAACGGATCCCGTTCACAACCAGAGGTACCACTGTACTCTGACAGGAAAGGGCAGTAGTGATTGTTTTTTTTTTATTTTATTTTATTTTTTTTAAATAAATTTTTATTAGTTTTCCATAAACACAAAAAAAAAACAAAACCAGAAAACACAAACAACATAAAATCGACTTCCCCGTACCACCCCTTTTCTGCATCCTTATTCAAGATTTTTCAGCAACTTTTTCGACACAATCATATTCTAAGTGTCATAAATTTAACCACCTTAGATAATTAACCAACTGCACTTCCTTGTCTCTGTATTAGCCTAATAATTTTCAACCAAATTACAACAGATTAATATTACCTCTTTTATAATAACTCTTATCCTAAGTTGGACTCAAGTTCCCTTCCATCAATTTCTCAATTTTTATGAAATATAAACATATTTACTGAACCCAAAAAAAAAAAAAGAACATAAAAAAAAAGAAAACCATTTCAAAAGCAAATTAAAGATTTCTGTTTTCCCCCCTCCCATCCCCGGTTTCCATCCCTTCCAAATATATGTCCAAAATAACAGTCCTTAGCCTGGATTTCTCACATCCGAGGCCTTCCATTCTCTCTCCGTTCCTCTCCGCCGAATTTGTTGGTAGTCCTTCCTGTTGGTTTTTGGATCTCCAAGGAGTTCTGTCCCATTCAATCCAGATTTTATTTCCTCAAAAGCGCTTAAAGAAGACTGCTGCAAAAGTTCCCTACATCCTTCATATTCATGGTCAAAGTGGAAGCCCCAGTCATATTTTTCCTTTCTTTTAAGCTCTTGGGGTCCAAGTGATCCAGGGGCTTCCTCCTTCATCTTTTGCTTCTTTTGCAGATTTGTAATCCATATGGTCCACAAGTCTTTTTGTTTGTAATCCATTTGTATAGGCTTCTGGTTGGTACTTTCCATCTGTGCTCTCTCCTTTGCTTGTTTTGTCTCCTTCAGTTCTTGCGATATCTCTTCCAGTTCAGCTGCAGGTTTTTTCTCATACAATACCTCATTACATTCAGCAGAGCTACTTATTCCAGAAATCAAGGTCATGAGTTGTTTATTCATTGCAAGACTCTGCTCTTGTAGGATTCCCAGAAGATAGAATGTTCTTTCTATCTCAGCTAGTAACTTTCCATCCGCGGCCATTGTAATGTCTCAAAGTTCCCCCTAGGGGGAATTGGTTACTTAGTAGTCCAACAGTCTTTTACTTCACTACTTGTTTCTTTGTTTCCAACCACTTAATTTCAATTGTAATCCAGAGAGGTCTTAAATTGCTAACTTTTTCCCTTTAAGTTACCCGTTTGACAGCTTTTGACAGCTGTCAAACTCCCTTTCTTTTCAACAGGCTCGAAGACAGGGTGCTCCCGGGCCCGGGAGGGGGGGTTTACATGCAACAAAGGAAAAACTTCTGAAAGTCCACTCTTACACTCCAGCTCAGAACTCCAGCTCAAAACTTCTTTTACCAAATCGTGGAAGTTAATGTTAATATTTTTAACTCACCCCAAAAGGGTAGGCACTCCAACTTAGTTCTACTTTTCCGTTGCTTTAGATGTCATGCAGTCCGGGGGAGGCAGACTTCCTTAATTTATGCCTTTCCCGTTTTCAGCCAAATTTTCAAAGTCAATTTAGATGTTCCGTTTAAATTTCTCGATCTTACTCACGAGTATTATGGTCGAATTTCAGATTCAGGAAGGAATCGGCGCTCTCCGTTTATGGCGATGCGGCTTCACTCCGCGGGCTGGGTTACGACTCTCAGCACCGCGCTCACTCCCGATGTCACTCCGGAGCCTTTAAAAAGGCTCTTTCGCGGTACCGGGGGGCGCAAAGGTGCCCACCGAGTCTCCTTGCTCACAGGCTTCTGCGCCTGTGATTTTAGGGGTCCCCCGCTCGCCGTAGCGGGTCAGACCCAAACCCGCGGAGCAGTCCTGCCTCGGAGCTCGAGGCAAGGACCGCCATTAAGCGCTGGCGCCGACCGGAAGTCCGGGCAGTAGTGATTGTTATGTATTCAGTGGTTTGTGTTTGCCTTAGCTTGAGTCTGGAGTAAGGATTCTGAGCACCTGTGTTCTGATTCGATACATGATGTCCAATCACAGAACATTTCAGGATTTGGGCCTCTGCCATTGGCCCTTGAACTCGGAGTCATGATTCGCAGCTCGAAAGTTTAGATAGCCAATCATGTTGGGAGTGGGAGTGGCCCAGGCTTCCAGGAATGTATATAAGCAGTCGCTTTGCCCCTGTTTCCCAGTTATGTAGTTCAATATAGGTTCTTGCTGTTGCCTTGTGGGGACCCACCTACACTTCAGTGATTCCGAGGCCAAGGAGGATTTGGGGAGTCTGTAAGGAAACAGTCCAGTTAAAATCCTACGTTTCTGAAGTGTGTGTGAAGAAGTCTGATCTATGGAAAATGTGTAAAAGAAATTGACCTTAAGCCTGAACAGCATGCAGCCTATAACTTGAGGCAGTATACGTTTTAATAAAAAACAACAGCACTGCGCCGTGAATAACCTCAGTTTGTTACATTTCTGTGGAAGTGGAACCAAAATTCCTTGTTTACATCTATTATAATAAAGTTTGTTTGCAACCTGTTTTCCCAAAAGAAAGACCCACTGTTGCTTGCGATTCATTCTCCATTAGGGGTTTCACCTGAGGGAAAGGGAACCAGAGGGCTGGTGCAGCAATGCCAGAGAGAGAGAGGGCTGTTGCGCCATTGCACCCCCCTCCAGTAGAGGATGTCTTCCAACAGAGGACTGTCCTCTGGCTGAAGAAGGACCCATGGACACCCTTGCTATGCCCAGCAAAAGGACCGGTCCTTTTGGAGGGATGCACAAATGTGTCTGTTTGTCTTTCCAATCCTAACTTC
This sequence comes from Podarcis muralis, assembly GCF_964188315.1. Taxonomy (NCBI): domain Eukaryota; kingdom Metazoa; phylum Chordata; class Lepidosauria; order Squamata; family Lacertidae; genus Podarcis; species Podarcis muralis. Next base: position 5,192,132 of record NC_135660.1, on the reverse strand, counting down.
CCTTCAGGTTTGTTTTTTTAAATAGGCCTCAAAAATTCATCAGCATTTTAGAACAAATCTCTCCTAATTGCACATTTTTGTAAAGCCATTTCCCCAGATATAAAGTGTGTCTGCTGTCTTCACTGATATATGCATTTGTATGCACACTTTATAGGGACGCGGGTGGCGCTGTGGGTAAAACCTCAGCGCCTAGGACTTGCCGATCGCATGGTTGGCAGTTCGAATCCCCGCGGCGGGGTGCGCTCCCGTTGCTCGGTCCCAGCGCCTGCCAACCTAGCAGTTCAAAAGCACTCCCGGGTGCAAGTAGATAAATAGGGACCGCTTACTAGCGGGAAGGTAAACGGTGTTCCGTGTGCTGTGCTGGCTCGCCAGAGCAGGTTCGTCACGCTGGCCACATGACCCGGAAGTGTCTGCGGACAGCGCTGGCTCCGGGCCTCTTAAGTGAGATGAGCGCACAACCCTAGAGTCTGTCACGACTGGCCCATAAGGGCAGGGGTACCTTTACCTTTACCTTATGCACACTTTGTGCTAAACACCCTATGCATTATTGTACCCATCACTCAGATATGGAACTGCATTGCCCCACTTGGAGGAGGGCGAATTTCAAAGCAAGGTTGCGCTCCACCTAATGTATTCTTTGGAAAGTGCAAATTTGGTGAGTTCTCCTTGAAATGCAAACTGAATCCACCATCCTTACTGATAAGTAAACTCTGACCTCTGGCACTCCCCCCCACCCCCACCCCCCACCCCGCCCAATGTCTCAGGCTGTGGCTTTGCTCCATCTGCTCCATCACCTTAGCTCTGAACTGCAGGAAGTGAAAGCTTGCAACCTTATACAACCTTTAATCTTCTACCCTCGGGCAGGAGATATAGAAGTACCAACAGGTTAAAAAATAGTTTCTATCCATGGGCTGTTAGGCTGCTGAACGGAAAATAATATAGTGCAACAAGCACACAGAGTGCAATGAGACTGAGTGTTTGTGTGGGGGAGAGGGAGGCTCGGTTATTTTCCTTGTACACAGGTTGTACATTGACAATAAAGGTAATAATAATAATAATGCTAATACTACAGGTATAAAGAAAACAACATCATGCTTTATTCTTTGAAAGCTGAGGCTAAGGAGAGCATCACCATCCATTAATATACAGTTGTATGCAATGAAGCCAAACAAATGAATGAACAAGACTGATGTCCCTTTGGGAATGTCCGGGAACACTAGCAACCTCCCAGGTGATGCCCAGAGAGGTCTTTTGAAGACGAGCTTTCTAGTAGTGTGTGTGTGTGTGTGTGTGTGTGTGTGTGTGTGTTTCAGTGTCACATCATCTGCAAGAAAAGGCACACCCAGAGTGCAAGGAGGGGTAGCGAGGAGGGGCGATGTGAGACACCCAGGCCAGGTGATCCAAAACCTTCAGTCCGGACCTGCTCAGGGCAGTCGGGGTGCCTGTCATATGGCTTGATGCAGCCTGCGTAGGCCAGGACATGGGCAATGTAGTTCTGCTCCTGGATGCCGTGGAAGAGATGGGCCATGGGTCCCTGTGCCATGATGGCCACGTCCTCTCCGCCGTGGGTCTCGATGTCCAGGGGCACAGCTGCCTGCTGCCGGTAGTCCTTGTCCTCTGGATGGGCGAGAGGCAGGAGGTCAGTCTAGACTGTTGGACAGTGCCTTGGTGGCACTGTGTGAGCCCATGGCGCCCAGGGGACACTGAGATGGGGCTTATCGGGAGTGGGGCATGGAGGGTGAAGGAACCCACCGCAGTACCCCACGCACCAAAGGAGAAACAAGCTCCCTTGGCCGCAACACTTTGTGGGGTCAGGACTGATGGAGCTCATTCATCTGAGGACCTGGTGTGCCCATGCCCCAACCCCGAAGGCAAGCCCGGCTGCGGCTTCCCTCGATGAGGGAGCTATAGTGGGGGCGCCTCGTTGCACCCCCCCCCCTGGAAAATGCACACAGGGCAACGGCCCTCCAACACCCCCACGCTACGCCACTATAGTGGCACCCACATTTCTGTGGGCCACCAGCCCCAGGGTTGCATAAGCTCATCCCCTACCCTATCAAAAGCTTTCTTTGAATGACCCGCTAAGGAAAATAATAGCGCAAATGGAATTCAAAACAGTAAGCAATGGTGGCCTCTCTAGGACAAAGGAACTTGGAGAACAATCTGCCACTGGGCAAAGCACCGTGGGGCAGGGATGGCTGCATGCAGAAACTCAGGCTGTGGGTCAGTCCTCAGAGGGAAGGGCTCCTAGGCCCAGGACGTGAGGGAAGGTGCGATAGAATGATCCATGTTTGAATCCACACTCAGCCAATGCAAGAAATGGTGTTGGCAAAGGCAGATATAACACTGGTCCTGCAAGCTAGGGATGATGGGAGTTGTAGTCCAAAAACAGCTGGAGGGCTAAGTTTGGGAAACCCAGGACTAGCTTCTGCAAACCAGCCTGACCAGGCTAGCAAAGTGCAGAGCCATTAAGGAACAATGGCGAGCCAGTTACTGAGGCATTATGGGCCAAAGAACTGTCCCCCCCCACCCCCACCGGTTCTGTCACAGGAGAATGTGTCCTTTTGAAATCTAAAGGAGTTTCTGGGAACAAAAAAAAGGAGGTGAGCAGAACTTCATGGCTGGAAGAGTCTGAACCGAGAGACCGGGAGCCATGACTGACTGCTGCTTTGGACCCAAGCTTGCTGAAGAGAGGGGCATTGAGAGACACCCTTGTGGTATAATGTTCCACACCCCTTCTAGGTGTATATAGGTGTAAAATAAACCATATACAGTATCTTAAAACACTACAGTCTCTGACGTGCCTGAATTCCCAATGGAAACACGACTACAGGTAGACACCTGGAATCCCCTGGGATCTTGTGCACTGCTCAGCAGAGATTGGGGGTGGCGTATAACCTCTGTAACACTGGTGTCAGAAGTGGGATCCGTGTTTTCTCTGTGTATACTGGCGGGCAGAATCTGCTTTCACCTGCATTTTCAGCTTGCTACCATACGCTTTTCTTGTCTTCCCAGTCAAGAAGGAGTCCCAGCTTCTCCCATTCTGCACTTGTTTTCTCTTCTCCCCGCTCCTTTGTCGCATCTCCCCTCGCACACAGACCGCCCCCATGTTAATCAGTTGCACCTTCCCCGTCCCACACGTCTTAACTTCTAGGAACCTTTTTCAGCTTCTGCCCTGCTATGACACTACCACCCTTCTTATCCTTGCACACCCGCCTTGCACACTCCTGCTTTCATTGGCACCCCCCTTCCCAGGCCGCCCCCTCTTTTTGCAGCCCCTCAGCCCATAAGCAAAGGTGGATCTGCTGAGCTCCGCATCCAAAAGCTCTGCATACCGATAGCATCGGAGCTGACATCTGGGCGGCTGCCATTCCTGAGCTTGTACCCAGGTCCGTTCCCATAGAGGATACTGGTGAATGCCCGCTTGTCTTTCGCTTGCTTGGGTGCCAGGCCTGTGGAGAAACACAGATGATGTTCAGTGCTGGCTCTGACCTGACCAGAGTCAGACAGACTTACAGCAGAGTGGAATCAATGGGAGGAGGGTCTCAGGCTGGCCGGATAAATAAATGTGCATTTATTTCAGCCCCCACCCCAAACCAGGTGCCCTCCAGATGTTTTGAATTACAATTACCAACAGCTGTATGGTGCTGGGTTAATGGGAGTTGTAATCCAAAAGTCCTGGAGGGCACCTGATTTATCTGTTTGTCCCTCACCATTTTTTAAATGCAAATGTCCTGGTTTAGCTAATCTTAGTCAACTCTCCTTCCTCAGAAGGAGAGGCTTCCAGATCTGAGGAAAAGATAAAGGGACCCCTGACCATTAGGTCCAGTTGCGGATGACTCTGGGGTTGTGAACCAGAGCAGCGCATGGAAACGTTGTTTACCTTCCTGCTGGAGCGGTACCTATTTATCTACTTGCACTTTGACGTGCTTTTGAACTGCTAGGTTGGCAGGAGCAGGGACCGAGCAACGGGAGCTCACCCCGTTGTGAGGATTCGAACCGCATTAAACAGCCATGGTGGCTTCCCCCATGGAATTCTGGGACCTGTAGTTCATTAAGGGTGCTAAGAGTTGTTAGGATACCCCTACTCCCCCTCATAGAGCTACAATCCCCCAAGTTCCTTGTGAAGAGGGGCTATTTGTTTTCTCCTGCTCTAGGGAAGGGAGATTCTGATTAAACACCAAGAAGAATTTTTTAACGCTAAAAGCCACTTAACTATGGAACAGACTGCCATGGGAGGTGGCAGACTCTCCTTCCTCGGAGGTTGGATGGCCATCTGTCATGGAAACTTTAGTTGAGATTCCTGCATTGCAGGGGGTTGGACTAGATGACCGTTGGGGATCCCTACACTTCTATGATTCTACGATTCTCAAACTACCCTGGGAATTGTGCTGGAGGGGCCTTTCGCCTCCTTCCTTATGTTCTTATCTGTGTACTAAAATCCAATCCCTTACACGAGTCATTAGCTGAAAAGGTTAAACAGAAACTGGGTCCTTCTGGGATTTTTTCCCCCCTCCTGGGAAACCATATGGGCTAGAAATTTGCTTTCAAGTTTTAAAAAGGGCAGTTCTGTTTCTCAGAAGCGATGCGATTCCTAGTGCAGTTCGCACCAACGAGAATTCTTGCGTTGCAGGGGTTGGACTAGATGACCGTGGGATCCCTTTCAACTCTACAGTTGTACGATTCTATAATAATAATTAATAATAATTTATTATTTATACCCCGCCCATCTGGCTGGGTTTCCCCAGCCACTCTGGGCAGCTTCCAACTGAATAGTAAAAACACAATAAAACATCAAACATTAAAAACTTCCCTAAACAGGGCCACCTTCAGTTGTCTTTTAAAAGTAAAATAGTTGTTTATTGCCTTGACATCTGCTAAGAGGGCGTTCCACAGGGTGGGCACCACCACCGAGAAGGCCCTCTGCCTGGTTCCCTGTAACCTCACTTTTCACAGTGAGGGAACCGCCAGAAGGTCCTCGGAGCAGGACCTCAGTGTCCAGGCAGAACAATGCGGGTGGAGACGCTCCTTCAGGCATACAGGACCGAGGCCATTTAGGGCTTTCAATGTCAGCACCAACACTTTGAATTGTGCTCAGAAATGTACTGGGAGCCAATGAAGATCTTTCAGGACTGGTGTTATATGGTCTCGGCGGCCACTCCCAGTCACCAGTCTAGCTTGCACATTCTGGATTAATTGCAGTTTCCGGGTCACCTTCAAAGGTAGGCCCATATAGAGCGCATTGCAGTAGTCCAAGCGGGAGATAACCAGAGCATGCACCACTCTGGCAAGACAGTCCATGGGCAGGAAGGGTCTCATCCTGCATACCAGATGGAGCTGGTAAACAGCTGCCCTGGACACAGAATTGACCTGCGCCTCCATGGACAGCTGTTAGTCCAAAATGACTCCCAGGCTGCACACCTGGTCCTTCAGGGGCACAGTAACCCCATTCAGGACCAGGGAGTCCTCCACACCTGCCCACCCCCTGTCCCCCCAAAACAGTACTTCTGTCTTGTCAGGATTCAACCTCAATCCGTTGAATTCTATGAATTCTCAGCCTGGTGGCTCAGAGTATTTTGAGACTAAGACTTCCAGAAGAGGTGGGAAAGCTTCTCTGCATTGCCCCTTGCCTCTGAGATAGGGAGCAAAATCTCGCTCTTCAAAGAGCCTGGAAACTTATTCTCACCAAAGATGTTGTTGCCCCGTGGTGTGTTGCCGCCTAAGGTGAAGACGTGCGAGTGGTCAGCTGTGACCACCATGAGAGTCTCTGAGGCGTCAGTCAGCTCCACGGCTCTCTCCACGGCCCGGTCCATCATCACAGTCTCGCTCAGGGCCAGCTTGGCTCTGCCCTTGTGATGCCCGTGGTCAATCCTGCCTCGTAATGGGGAAAAAGGCAACATATCAAGACCTTTTTCTCCCCGCAAGAGACACCATGTTTCAAGCTCATGACCGAACATTCCCCCAAACATGAAAAGTAGGGTGTCAGGGAGAAAGGTTCTAGCGCAGGTGTCGCCAAGCCAGCGCTCATGGGCACCCTGGCACCTGTCAAGGCTTCCAGTGCTGCCCCCCCAGAGCAGGTGACCCGGTCTCTGAGCATTCATTTTCAAAATGTGAGGCTCTAGCCCTCCCAGAAAGAAAGTTATGAGGTAAAATGTGCAGGTAACCTATGAAGTGGAATGAGAATGGTGTGGTCTATTTTTCCTGGTACCAAACAATGTTCCCTGTTGCTATTTGGCAGCAGGAGCAAGGTGTGAACTCTATATGTCAGGACCAGCAGGAAATATCTGACATCCCATAGTAAGCATAAGGTGGCCAGGCTGGTTGTCTCTCTAGTTTTGTGTTCTGCCACATCTTCTGTTCTGTATGGCTGCCATCTTGCATTCTGACACATGCTCTGTATGGTGGCCATCTTGTGCTATGCCACCTGCTGTGTATGGCGGCCATCTTGTACTATGCCACCTGCTCAGTATGGTGGCCGTTTTGTGCTATGCCACCTGCTCTGCATGGTGGCCATCTTGTGTTCTGACACATGCTCTGTATGGCGGCCATCTTGTGCTATGCCACCTGCTCTGTATGGCAGCCATCTTGTGCCATGCCACCTGCTCTGTATGGTGGCCATCTTGTGCTATGCCACCTGCTGTGTATGGTGGCCATCTTGTGTTCTGCCCTGCCTCACAGCTGCCACTTTATACTATTCTACAGGACCTCCATGGCAGCCATTTTGTGACTGCCTGCCCGAGCACTCTCTCAAAATTCGAAGAAAGTGCCTACAGATTGGCAGCTCCTGTCTCTAGCATACCCTGCCTGAAGTGCTCATTTTCTAAGCGGAGGGAACCATTTTGTTTGTTTGAAGGACCACCCAGTCATGTCAGCCTCAAGCTGCAAGCCAGAGTTGCGCAGGTTCGCTGCCCTAGCCAACATGAGGCCTGCTAGTCCCTCCTCGGTTCAGAAGGGAGCCAGTGCCGGTTCCCTCCCAGAGCACAGTGGTCGCCATATCATCCCCGGGGTTCTCTGCTGCCCCTTTCAAGATGGGAGAAGCGGAGAACGAGGATACTCATCTTCCACAAAGAGGAAGAAGCCGTTGGGGTTCCTGCGCAGGATCCGTATGGCCTTCTCCGTCATCTCCACAATGGAGGGGTCCGTGTTGTTGTCTCGATCCAGCTCGTACGCCATGTCGTGCGGCTCAAAGAGACCTAGCGGATTGGATCAGAGAAAGTGAGTATCGCTGTGGTAGGAGCCTGACCAAGATAAGGGAAGGTTACGTTTTCATTATCATTGGCTATTCAGATTGGGGCGTGGGCCCAGTTGGCATTTGCTCCCGGCGGGGCCTTTTCGGTGGTGGCTCCCCGTTTGTGCAATTCCTTCCCTGGGTGAAGAGCACCTGTCTCTCTCATGATCAAGTCTTGGGAGGAATCTGGAAACATTCCTGTTTACCCAGGCATTTTGATGGGTGAAAGACAATGTTCCTGGGACCAAGCTAGCACTCCTTTCCTGTGCTCCTTCACCCTGGGATTTTAAGATGGAGAGTAGTATGCAAATTTAATAAAATTAAAATAAATGCAAATTATTATTAATATTAACAATAATACTATTGCTATTATTTTACATTAGGGATGGGACAGCCCCTTTGATATGGTCCATGGCTTCTCCTCACCCCTAGCTACTACTGCCCATGAATTAGGTTGAAAAAATTGCTATGCGGTTTTTTG